>NC_059294.1:22091971-22109471 GCF_017591435.1 Portunus trituberculatus
GATTAACGAGTGTTTCTTTGGTGTCTCAGGTGACTACCCTGCGTGGCAGAGGTGCGGCGAGGTGAACGAGGCAGGGCGAGGCGAGGCAGTCACGGGAATAGAAGAAGCTCCACATTCCTTCCTTAAAAGAAAGACCTCGAGACAGACGCGCCATGAATGGTCGCTTTCAGAGGCGCCGATCATGTAGCAAATTTGTTCTCATAGACACAATGTTAAGATGTACCTGGGCCTGCCTCACCCTCCCTCGGCACGCCGCCTTCTACTACGGGCCAGACTTCCTCCCCACAACAAGGGAGCGTCAGCCTTACAAACTTGCCCACTTGCACCAGCTTTTCCTCCCGTCCGGGCCTCGGTTCGTGGGTTCTGGAGCATTTAATTTGTTATGGTAAGGCTTTGTGTGGCTGGAAAAACAAGAATCTCAAACATTCTTGTACCATATTGCGGCTGTATGGGGCTCGGGATAGGGGGGGATGGGTGGAAGAGGGCGCGGACCTCAGCATAGCAAGGTGAGCGGGACATGTGCTGACGTGGTCTTGTCTTGGGGAACAATGTATAAATGATGTTTACGGGGAGGCGGGCAAAGGGAATTTTAGTCAACATTGGAATCTATTAATTTTTTCACACGCACAGGAGGAGTTGGGAAAGTGAATTAAGCGGCATATACACGGCAAGGTTGTGAGACAGGTTGGGACGGCGCGCAACAGATGTGGAGGGTTGAGGCAGGGCAGGTATGTGTGCGCGTGCATTGTCGAGTATCAGTGAAGATGCGAAGCGGAAAGAGCGAAGGGCGAGAGGAGGTGCACCCTGCCTGTCTGTGGTGATGCGGGGAATGCATCTATGGGAGGATTTCTTCTCTGTTTAGATACTGTGATAGCCTCTCCCAAACTTGAACTCTGACCTCGTTTCTAGTCGTAATGTACCACACGCTAATGGCAGCTTTGAATGATGATGATGATAATGATAATAGTTGGTGACAATTATAAAGCTACTAACCATTTCACTTACTACTGCTACTATCACCATTACTATTAACATGTTTTTTTTTTTTTTTTTTTTTTACGTAGGGAAGAGGGCCAGCCAAGGGCAAAAAAAAAAAAGAAAGTTAGAAAAAAGCCCACTTGAGCGCTGGCTCTCCAAAGAGTACAGAAAGTGCCAAAACCGTCAGCCAGAATTAGGGGAGCAAATGCCTCGATACCTCCCTCTTAAAAGAAGATAAGTTGTAGGAATTTGGAAATACAGATGCAGAAAGGGAGTTCCAGAGTTTACCAGTGAAAGGGATGAATGATTGAGCGTACTGGTTAACTCTTGCATTAGAGAGTTGGACAGAATAGGGATGAGAGGAAGAAGAAAGCCTTGTGCAGCGTGGCCGCAGGAGGAAGGGAGGCATGCAGTTAGCAAGATCAGTAGAACAGTTACCATGAAAATAGCGATAAAATATAGAAAGGGATGCAACATTTCGGCGGTGAGAAAGAGACTGAAGACAGTTAGTCAGAGGAGGGGAGTTGATGAGACGAAGAGCTTTCGATTCCACCCTATCAAGCAAAGCTGTGTGACTGGAACTCCATACAGGGACGGATAAGGCCCTTATACAGAGTAAGCAGTTGGAGGGGCGAGAAAACTGTCGGAGACGCCTCAGAACACCTAATTTCATAGAAGCTGTTTTAGCAAGAGATGAGATGTGAAGTTTCCAGTTAAGATTATGAGCAAAGGACAGACCGAGGATATTCATTGTGGAAGAGGAAGACAGTTGAGTGTCATTGAAGAAGAGGGGATAGTTGTCTGGAAGGTTGTGTCGAGTTGATAGATGGAGGAATTGAGTTTTTGAGCAAAGGTTTGAGAAAAGAATTCAGCTTTAGAGACAGAAGAGATGGCAGTGGTGCCATCAGGATGAAATAAAGGAGGGAAAGATGAAGAAGTGAAGTTATTTGAGATGTTTTTGGCTAGATGCCAGAAGTCACGAGGTGAGTTTGAGTTTGAAAGATTTTGACATTTCCTATTTATGAAAGAGTGTTTGGCAAGTTGAAGAACAGACTTGGCATGATTCCGGGCAGAGATATAAAGTGCATGAGATTCAGGAGATGGAAGGCTCAAGTACCTTTTGTGGGCAACCTCTATCATGTATAGCACGAGAACAGGCTGAGTTAAACCAAGGTTTAGAAGGTTTAGGTTGAGAAAAGAATGAGGAATGTACGCCTCCATGCCAGATACTAATACCTCTGTTATGCGTTCAGCACAAAGAGATGGGTCTCTGACACGGAAGCAATAATCATTCCAGGAAAATCAGCATAATACCTCCTCAGGTCCCCCAACTGGCAGAGGCAAAACGCCAGAGGCACCTTCGCTTTGGGGATCCTGCGGAGGGATTGGAAAAATAGGACAAGATACAGAAATGAGATTGTGATCGGAGGAGCCCAACGGAGATGAAAGGGTGACAGCATAAGCAGAAGGGTTAGAGGTGAGGAAGAGATCAAGAATGTTGGGCGTGTCTCCAAGACGGTCAGGAATACGAGTAGGGTGTTGCACCAGTTGCTCTAGGTCATGGAGGATAGCAAAGTTGAAGGCTAGTTCACCAGGGTGGTCAGTGAAGGGAGAGGAAAGCCAAAGCTGGTGGTGAACATTGAAATCTCCAAGAATGGAAATCTCAGCGAAAGGGTAGAGGGACAGAATGTGCTCCACTTTAGAAGTTAAGTAGTCGAAGAAATTACTATAGTCAGAAGAGTTAGGGGAGAGATAAACAGCACAGATGAATTTAGTTTGAGAGTGACTGTTAAGTCGTAGCCAGATGGTGGAAAATTCGGAAGACTCAAGAGCGTGGGCACGAGAGCAAGTTAAGTCGTTGCGTACATAGACGCAACATCCAGCTTTGGAATGAAAATGAGAATAGAGAAAGTAGGAGGGAACAGAGAAGGGCTACTGTCAGTTGCCTCAGACAGCTGTGTTTCGGTGAGGAAAAGAAGATGAGGTTTAGTAGAGGAGAGGTGGTGTTCCACAGATTGAAAATTAGATCTAAGACTGCGAATGTTGCAGAAGTTAATGTAGAAAAAGTTGAGGGAGGTGTCAAGGCATTTGTGGTCTTCAACAGGAGAGGTGTCCGACCTGGGAACATTTTTGGTCCCCACCCCAGAGAGGGACTCCGAGCCGTTGTTTATTTTGGGTCCAATTTTTCTTTTAAATTTTTGATTTGGAGTGAAGGGTGTATGTGTGGTAAGTGCATGTAGTTTTGTGTGAAGAAGGAGACCTGTCTTTAGAGGGTAGGCTGTGACTACCCCCTTGAGTTGTGAGACACAAAGGGAAACATTCAACGAGATCACAACTAGCTTTAATGGAAGGTTCACAGCACCTCCTGAACTAGTGCTATTAGATCTCATTGGGAGTAAGTTATTGTTTCGGTAGGCGTCTACTACCTCCTCCTACTACTACTATACTGTTACTGACACTATTTCTACTTCTACTACTACTACTACTACTGCTACTACTACTACTACTACTACTACTACTACTACTACTACTACCAACACCACTGCTACCATCTACCATCACTACAACGTATACATCCGAACAATAGTATATACAGACTGGAAATTTCACCTCCTCATGTTACCTCACCCCACCTCCACTCATTTCCTCCCAGTCAAGTGTTTCACGAGTAATTTTATCCGCAGGTGTAGGAAGACAAGTGTTACATCTCCTTTTCACAATTGCACATAGCCCATTCTAGCCACTTACATGCAGACTGCTTGTGCTTTACGCTTGTCACTGAGTCACATACCACGCAGCTGTCACTATTTTTTACATGCTTCTGTGAGCATGCAATCTTTGTTTTCTGCACACTCTCTCTCTCTCTCTCTCTCTCTCTCTCTCTCTCTCTCTCTCTCTCTCTCTCTCTCTCTCTCTCTCTCTCTCTCTCTCTCTCTCTCTCTCTCTCTCTCTCTCTCTCTCTCTCTCTCTCTCTCTCTCTCTCTACTGCTTTACATACTCCTAAAGCTTCAGGTATTGAAGGAAAGTTAATCAGTCTAACACTATTCATTAATACTTTCCAGTGTCATGCCTCTACTCTGTCTTATTTTCTAATTCTCCCTCACCTCATCTCCGTCCGTTAAACTATTTTTTTTTTCGCAAACTTATTTACTTGCACTTCACTAATGATTGACTTTGACGCATGAAGAGAAAATGCATGATTATATTTTTGGTTTCTATCTTCACTTCCAAATCTGCTATGGTGCGTAATTTTGTTCTATCTAACACATGTTTCTCTCAATGTTAAGAGGAGCAACACTTAAGAGGAGCGAGGGTACTTTTTGTGGTTTCTATCTTCACTTCTAAATCTGTTATGGTGCGTATTTTTTTTTTTTTTATCTAACACATGCTTCTCTCAATGTTAACCCCTTCAGTACTGGGATACATTTTTACCTTCAGATTTGTATACGATTAGACTATCTTATTGACATTAGGAAGGGTCTATGGAGGTCAGAAGATTAATGACCACAGTGTTCACTATTTTAATCCCCTTCATGAGTTTCTGAAGCTGCATAAAATCACCAAATAGTAAACAAAATGAATATAGAAAAGCGTCATGGTACTGAAGGGGTTAAGAGGAGGGAGACTTAAGAAGAGCGAGTTTGGAGTTAGAAGGGAATCGGTGGGGGAATTAAGAGGAAGGAGGAAGGAGTTATTTAAAGGTTGGGATTAAGAAGGAAAGAAGGTTGAGGTTAAGAGAAAAGGGAAAGAAATTGAAAGGAAGTCGGCAAAGTGAAGAGAAAGAAGGTAAAGGTTAAGAGGAAGAAAAATCGGAATCAAGAGGTAGAAGGTTCGAGTTAAGAGAAGGATAGTTGGAATTAAGAAGAGGTTAGAGCAATGAAAAAGGAAAAAAAAGTTTAAGGTAAGAGGAAAAAAAAGCTGGAGATAAGAGGAATATGGCTGGAATAGTGCCATAATGGACTCACTAGAGATTAAGAAGAGAGAGAGGTGGGAATCAAAGTGAAAAGGATTAGTGTTGAAAAAAGAATGAAGGAGTTAAGATGAAGGAGGTTGGAAATAAGATGAAGGGCGCTGGAATTGTTATTGAAGTCAACTGGAAGTTAAAGGAAAGAAATAAGACTTAACATCAAGGCCCTTTTTATATTTTCCAAATTTTTTTCCATCTTTTTACTTACATACTGAGTTATCTAAAGCAGTAAACTATTAATTTCACAAAAATTTATTCATTTATTTTTTCATGTAAATTGCAAGAAGGTTTGCATAGTTACACACACACACACACACACACACACACACACACACACACACACACACACACACACACACACACACACACACACAAGAAGTAGTGTCTGCAACGAGTGTGCACACTTTTAAAGTAAGATTGGATAAGTGTAGATATGGAGACGGGGCCACACGAGCATAAAGCCCAGGCCCTGTAAAACTACAACTAGGTAAATACAACTAGGTAAATACACACACACACACACCGCGTAGTGTAGTGGTTAGCATGCTCTACTCACAATCGCGAGGGCCGGGTTCGAGTCCCGGGAAGCGGCGAGGCAAATGGACAGGCCTCTTAATGTGTGGCCCCTGTTCACCTAGCAGTAAATAGGTACGGGATGTAACTCGAGGGGTTGTGGCCTCGCTTTCCCGGTGTGTGGAGTGTGTTGTGGTCTCAGTCCTACCCGCAGATCGGTCTGTGAGCTCTGAGCTCGCTCCGTAATGGGGAGGACTGGCTGGGTGACCAGCAGACGATCGAGGTGAATTACACACACACACACACACACACACACACACACACACACACACACACACACCAGCACCGAGTTCTTATCTCAACATTGCCTCATAAATTACATAACTTTTCTTGCCTTATCTCTTCTCATTAAACCAGCATATTTTCCTCCTTTCTCTCCTTCCACGCTCAACACTGGGTCCCCTGCCGCTCCTCTCCTCCTCCTCCCCCCTGCCCACCTTCTGCCATCCCCCGAGGTGGCTGTTGTACGGTCTCCTCATCACAGTTTTGGTTTACCATTGGGAGTCCACAGTGGTATTTGATCCAGGGAGGGGAATCCTTAGCAGGACTGCCCTTCCCCTCCCTTCCCCTCCCTTAGCTTCACTCCTCGTCTCCCCTCGCCTCGCTCAAACTGACCGTCCCCTCGCTTGTAATCATTAAGAGGTGAAGGGTGAGGAAGGAAAGGAGGGAGGGAGGGAGGGCGTGGAGGAAGAACCCTTGGGTCTTGTTCACGGCGAATTGCATTTTAATACCTAGATTGTTTTACACTTTGTTAGTTTGATCGGCGAAAGGGAGGAAGAGGAGGAAGAGGACGATGAGGGAGAAGGAGCAACTACACGATGATGACGAAGAGAACGACAGCGACGATAATTAAGGTAATGATGGTAATGCAGGTAAGGGAAAAATCACAGTTGTATGATGAAATTCTGAAAAGAAGGAAATCAAGAGAACGGGAAAGTACATGACAGTCAAATGTAAGATTGACAATATTTGACAAAAACGAAAAAAATAAAACATGCTTACGAAGATGCTGGTGGCAAAAATGATAACAGTAATGAAAGTTATGATGATCCAGGTGGCTCTCTCTCTCTCTCTCTCTCTCTCTCTCTCTCTCTCTCTCTCTCTCTCTCTCTCTCTCTCTCTGTGTGTGTGTGTGTGTGTGTGTGTGTGTGTGTGTGTGTGTGTGTGTGTGTGTGTGTGTGAATATGATATTTTTAATTGCCACTCTTATTGATTGCACTGGCCACTGAGACACACACACACACACACACACACACACACACACACACACACACACACACACACACACACACACACACACGGGCACGCGGGCCATTTGACACCCTATCTAATGATGTCATAAGAAGAGGACAGAAACCCGACGCTACCAGACGAAAGATAACAACTCAGGCTGCCCCGCCCCGCCCCGCCCCTTCTTGCCCTGATAAGAGAAGGAAGCTTTCCCCTCGGCACGCCACCACCACCACCACCACCACCACCACCACTACCACCACTATCACCACCACCACCAACAAAATTTCATCTGGACACAGTAGAAAGTAAATTACATGGAGGTATTCATAATATCACTTTTCATTCCCTTCTGTAACATGATTATGCTCATGTTAAGTTTAAGTTTATTTTACGTTCGTGCTACCCGTCAGTTGTATGGTTCCAATATTATTTGTTTTATTTCTCTTAATATACTTCTTATTGTATGCTGAACGAGTTTACACTAAATATGTATGTTTTTGTCCATAAATTGTGTATTTGATATTTGATGTGATAAAAATACTGTATAAGTAGACTACATTGCTGGTTTGTTAAAGAGTATAGTTTATGGGAGGGATACACGGTTGTTGTGGAGGCCCGCGCGGCTGATTTAGACAGACAGGAGAGTGAGGGTTATGAAAGTGAGACGTCAGTGGATTACCTATCAATTATCAAAGCACCAGTGACGTGTCCGGTTGTTGGGGATTCCACGCCATAGTATTTTCAACACAACTGACGCTGGCAATGTTGTGAGTGTTATGGTTATCATTTGTATTTGTGTGAATTTTGTCATGCTATGATTTGCAGTGATATGTATGAGGATTTTCTGAGCTTTATAATGATGTGAGTCACACAGGGTATTATCCATTGTTTGGGAATTTCATCATATTGTGTACTGCAGAGATATTTTTTGTGATTTCTGAACTTATTATACTATGAGGTACATGGGAACTATTCAAGGTCTGGTTATGTTATGTAGTGATTATTTTTGTATTTTTTAGTGTTTCTACGCTCCTATGGTTTTACCATGATTTGGTATCGGGCTGATTTATCCTGGACCCACAGGTTGGAACGCTACAATAAATGTTGCAACACATTGCTCGCCTGTGGATTGCCCTAACGCTACACCTTCCTACACGAAAAAAAAGTAGAAATACGTGAGAAAGTCATTAATTTTTGGATATACATGAAGAGGTAGTGAGTAGTGACCGTCGAAGGGTAAAAAAAATGACTATAAGGGAAATCTAGTTTACATTCCACGCCTTAATTGAGGTGATGGGATTGGTATGATTTCTGTTTGGGGGTTTTAATTTTCTTTTCATATTGATTTTCTCTTTTATATGTTTCCTCTTCTTTAATATTTCTACACATACTTAATTCAAATTTGTTCCTTTGTTTCACTTCATGGCATTCTTATTTCTAGCCTTCTTTCCCGTCATACCGCTACTACTACTACTACTACTACTACTACTACTACTACTACTACTACTACTACCATTTAACCACGCTATAAATCTAGTTTCCAACGCAGTTAATATCGCGAGACGTTTTTCTTTTTTTTATTTTTTTTTAAGAGATGATCCACGTGGAGAGACAGAGAGACATGTGTGTGTGTGTGTGTGTGTGTGTGTGTGTGTGTGTGTGTGTGTGTGTGTGTGTGTGTGTGTGTGTGTGTGTGTGTGTGTGTGTGTGTGTGTGTGTTGTTGTTGTCATTGTTGTTGTTGTTGTTTGTAATCATCCCTTCTCTCTTTCTTCCTTGCTTTCTTCTCGGGCTTCTTTCCATCCTCTCTCTCTCTCTCTCTCTCTCTCTCTCTCTCTCTCTCTCTCTCTCTCTCTCTCTCTCTCTCTCTCTCTCACCCCCCACACACACACGAGTCTAATAACCTCACATCTACTGTGGAAGGAAAAATACCAGGCTGACTCTAATGAATGTTAATGAGGCTTCACCGCCCGTGACGCTAAGACGGAGGAAAAAATAGCGCGATTTTAAAAAGAGTCACATTGTTAAGTATTTCATTTATCAAGCAGGAAGGAATAAGGGAAAGAGGAAGACGAGCGGTAATTAACAGCAATGAATAAAAAAGATTGGTTGAATAAATGTAACGAAAATGCAGAGTAGTATTAGTGGTGGTGGTGGTGATAGTGGTGGTGGTGGTGGTGGTTAAATAGTAGTAGTAGTAGTGGTGGTGGTGGTGGTGGTGGTGGTGGTGGTGGTGGTGGTGGTAGTAGTAGTAGTAGTAGTAGTAGTAGTAGTAGTAGTAGTAGTAGTAGTAGTAGTAGTAGTAGTCTCGCCTCCCTTAATTCTCCTTAACTTGTGGCCATTATGATCCAGAGGGCATGAATATATGTTAAAAGTTACGTATACTCTCTCTCTCTCTCTCTCTCTCTCTCTCTCTCTCTCTCTCTCTCTCTCTCTCTCTCTCTCTCTCCTACTTCATCATTCATCATCTTATTACATTCATCTAATTTCCTACATTCTCTCCGATTTTAATTTACACTTCCTTTTTTCCTTTTCCTTTTTTTCATTCCTCCTCAGTTTTCTTCTTGTCCTCTTTTTCTTCCTCTTTTCTTCCTCTTCTTCTTCTTCTTCTTCTTCTTCTTCTTCTTCTTCTTCTTCTTCTTCTTCTTCTTCCTCTTTTTCCACCTCCGTCTCCACCTCCACCTCCTCCTCCTCCTCCTCCTCCTCCTCCTCCTCCTCCTCCTCCTCCTCCTCCTCCTCCTCCTCCTCCTCCTCCTCCTCCTCCTCCTCCTCCTCCTCCTCCTCCTCATTAACAGATGCGTCGCTACATCATTAGTCGGTCCTCCTGAGGTGTTTGCTGGGTCGAGAGCTAAGCGTTCTTGTCCCTGAAGGTGGCTGTGGCTGTGGTGGTGGTGGTGGTGGTGGTGATGGTGGTGGTAGCTTCGTATAGTCCTCGCCGTGGCTTCTTTATTAATGTCACTGCCTTCTCTGACTGTGTGATTCTTCCTCTCTCTTTTTTTTTTTTTTCTCTCTTTTTTTCTTATTCATCCACATCTGTTGTTCCGGTTCATGATTTCAACGCTCACTTTTTTTTTATTTCGATATTTTTTTTTATTTTAGTTTGATTTGTACGTTGTTAGGATGTTAATTAAACGTATTTTGTCATTCTTTCTATTATTTGATTTTTTCATTTACTTATTCATTATTTAAGTTGTCGAGTGATATTATATGATACTCGTTTGTCTTTTTGTGTGTGTTGTTTTTATTAGTACCAATATGTAATTTATTTTATTTATTTTTCGTTGATGGTGACTCTCTCTCTCTCTCTCTCTCTCTCTCTCTCTCTCTCTCTCTCTCTCTCTCTCTCTCTCTCTCTCTCTCTCTCTCTCTCTCTCTCCTAACAAAATCATTCTTCTGCTTCTTTTCTTTCTCTTTGTTTCACTAGTACCAACATGAAAATTCCTGTTGTGTTGTATGGAAACGATGATGACGCAAATTTACCATCATTATCATCATCGTAATTATTATCACCATTATTATTATCAATATATATTTTCTTCTACATTTTCTTTTTTTCCTGTATTTTCTTTTTCCTTCTCGTTTTTCTTCTATTACTACTACTACTACTACTACTACTACTACTACTACTATCGTTTCCGTTGCGGTCGTCGTCGTCGTCTTTCTTACAATATTATGTTTCATATTATCTAACACACTAACATTCTTAAAGCTCTGGACCACTATTTAGTACCACTATTTCATCTTCACTCCTAAAACCCTCGACTAATCTAATAAGCTCTCTACCCTCACCTCACCTAACCTAGCCAAACCTAACCGAACTGAATTTAATCTCATAAATTCTCCATTCCTTCATATTCTAACCACTTACTAACCCTAAAACCTCCTCTTTCTACGCTATCTTTTACTTTTAATCTTTTTTTTTCTCCTTCCTTCTTCTTTGTCCTCCTTCTCCTCCTCCTCCTCTTCCTCCTCCTCCTCCTCCTCACACACTTATCACGTCTTCTCCTCGTTCACCTTGTTTTTGCAAAGCCATGTAACCAAAGCCGCGAATTATCGAAGTTGCTTTGTTTTTCTCCCTCCCCTTGTCTCTTGGTTTTTTTGCGTAGTGGAGAGAGAGAGAGAGAGAGAGAGAGAGAGAGAGAGAGAGAGAGAGAGAGAGAGAGAGAGAGAGAGAGAGAGAGAGAGAGAGAGAGAGAGAGAGAGAGAGAGAGAGAGAGAGAGAGAGAGAGAGAGAGAGAGAGAGAGAGAGAGAGAGAGAGAGAGAGAGAGAGAGAGAGAGAGAGAGAGAGAGAGAGAGAGAGAGAGAGAGAGAGAGAGAGAGAGAGAGATGCCTTCATGTAGAGTGTAGACAAAGGAAGAAGAAGGGTACTCAAGAAGGAAGAAAAGGAAGAAAATGGAGGAGGCACGAGAGAAAGGAGAAGGAGGAGACAAAGGGATGAAGACTTTGAGAAATATTTCCTGTACACACACACACACACACACACACACACACACACACACACACACACACACACACACACACACACACACACACACACAGTCATATTCTACATGTATATATCGCATACATAAAAAATAGTAATAAACAAAACATTAATTAAGATGTTAATGCTGCAAAACAAGCCATAAATGATTGGAAAAAAAAAAAAAGGTAGACGGGTAGCAAAGAAAAAAAAGGGTTGAAAAAAAAGAGAATATATGACTCTATTTAACATACAATGAATAATAAAGTGAACTATCAAACCTTGAATTAATACATGTAAATCGCAAGAAGTGGTGTCCTTATTAGTAGATTATAATGACGATGAGGAAGCGACGATGCTGATGATGACGATAATGATACAAGACACTAAACACTTTACACGTGTCTCTATAAACAAAGCATTAATCTATAAACACTTTGGTAGCAGTTAAACGGCGGAAGCTTTTGTGGTAGAATCAAGGTCCCTTTCTAATTTTTTACTTGTCGCGCTATTAAGTACAATTATAAACTTATGAAGCGAGAGGGGAAAAAATAGCAAAAGAAATAAAAAAACTGGTACGTGTTCGTTGTGAGTGATTTGTGAGGGTGGTGAGAGGAGGAGGAGGAGGAGGAGGAGGAGGAGGAGGAGGAGGAGGAGGAGGAGGAGGAGGAGGAGGAGGAGGAGGAGGAGGATTGGGGAATGGGGTTAGGAAGGCGAGTGTACCAAGAGTAAAATAAAAAGGGGGGGGGGGGAAATGAGGCAGGTGTAAGGAAAATTAGGGAGGGTGGAAATTAAGAATGCAGATAAAGAGAAGTTGAAAGAGGAAAGAAATATAACATTATGCAAAAATAACGGGAAATGAAAAAAAAAAAATCTGAAATAGCAGGAGAGAAATTATCGGTCATACGTGAGATGGATAAGGGAATGGGAATGAAAAATAAGAGAAAAGAATAAAGAAGGAGAACTAGTAAAAAAAATAATGATAATAAGGAAGGAGTGATGCAAGCTGTAAGAGAAACGAGGTGAGTGTCGTCATGATGGTGGTGGTGGTGGTGGTGGTAGTGAGGGCGCCGGGGTGTCCTGAGGGGGGCTGAGGGTGTAGTGTCAGGTGTAGGTGTACCGGGTGTAACCATAGCCGGGGCGGGAGGGAACCGTGCACGCCTGTCCGGGCAGTGAGGGCGACGAGCAGGCCGCGGAGAGGCTGAAGTGGACACTATCAGAGCAACATCTTCTATTGAGCCCGCTACTGTTACACCACAGCCCCTCCTCTTCCCCAGCACGACCCCTGCCCCCACCACTGCCCCCACTCCTGCCTCTAGCCCCGCCACCCTTCACCACCTGCCTCCCCGTCCTCCCCCTCCTCCTCCTCCTCATCATCATCATCATCATTCTACTGCACAATTCCATCTCCTCTCCACGTAGTTATTTCTCAAACAGCCATGCAGAGACTCCAGTTTTAGTTGCTCTCTGGTTTATCTTATGCGATTATATGCTGCTCTCATCTTCATCTTCATTATCATCACATCATCACTTCCTTATTCTTCCTCATATGCAAACAGATTTTATTCTCCCATATATTCCATTCTCAAGACTTTCATTATCCACATCCTTGCAACGCCTCATAAAACTCTCCTCCTCCTCCTCCTCCTTCTCTTTCTCATCTCTACCTCCTCATCTATCTCTTCTTCCTAAACTATCCACTTCAGCACAACACACCCTATTCCGCTTTCCACTCCACCTCAGGACACCTCCACCCACCATCAAACCACTGCTACAGAGCCTCTCCTTCACCACTCACCCCTTCACCCCTTCACCCCTTTACCCTGACCCTCAAGACGAGCCTCACTCCCTCAACCTTCTTCCTCCTACAGCCTTCTATTCTCCATTCACTACGCAATATTTTTCTCTCTTTCTCTTATTATGATTTATGTTCGTCCTTTCAACCTCTCAGCTCTGCCTCGTTATGGTAAGCTTCCCGCCTCCTCCTTCTTCTCCTCTTCCTCGTCCTCGTCCTCATCCTTCTCTTCCTCTATGGTTCATTTTCCTCTTATATTTTTATATCTTCATATATTTTTTTTTCATTCTGTCTTTCATTATATCAAGAAGGATGTTTATGTTTTACTGATTGATCTATCTTCTCCCCGTACTGAATTAAAATGGTAATATCTTAATATATTCGGTTTAGTGTTCTTCATCGGTTGCTTTCTATGTGGTTCGTTTGATTTATTATTCCTAACTTTTAATTATCTTCGCATATTGATGGTATGAAGTTTTATTATTGGCAAATCGCGAAATTTCCATCACAATCGAACGTTCCGCTGTGTGTTTAATTCATTCACCGTTATGCTTGTCTACAGTCAATAATGAGGTCACTGTGCTAAACCGCTTGAATGGACATAAAACAATAATAATCATGATAATAATGTGAGGTAAATTGATGTTTTTTTTCGCTAATCTTTATCTTTGTTAAGCCAGAGAAATACGCTTTCAAAGAGACTAATACAGCAAATGTCTTTAAAGTTGTATACAACAATGGGAAAGACTAAGTAGTAGTGAAAAGGTTAACCAATAGCATTTTTTTTCTTTCATTAGATTTACATACGCCAATTTTCATGTATATTCCAAATTATTCATGCACATTTCCTTTCTTCACCTGTTTTTCACCCTTAATGTATACAGCGCCTCCTGCCTCACTATCACACGGGAAAACCTCACAACCCATCCACACCCGCCAGACCAAACACAACGCAACACAACACAACACGACACACCCACGCCCTGAATTCAAACAGTATCCTCCTCCATCTTGGCACCACACAACACACCCAACACAACCACTAGGGCAACCACAACACACCACAACCACATATTAAGTCTAAAATCCATCTCTTTATTCCATCTCACCACCAAAACAACCACAACACACCCCACAACAGGTTACCCACAATACCATCAAACCAAACCACACTAAATCAATTACAAGCACCTCTTACCCTTCAACACCCACTAACACAAAGCAAAACACACCAACAGCACACACCACCCACATACTGCAACAAAACCACAAGTACACACCCTTACTCTCCCCTATCCCTTACACACACACACACACACACACACACACACACACACACACACACACACACACACACACACACACTGGACGATTCTCACGGGCAGGTTGGAGGGCCAGGTTGGTGAAGATAAAAGTGGGGGTCTTAGGCAACAGGATCGAGCCGCTGAGGACCTGCCAGGAATCTTAAGAAGCACACGATACTGTCCCTCTGGCCGGGTCCTGCGAGTATCCGATCCGTGGACCAGGTAGACGCGTATTGTTCGACTTGTAACCTGACTCGGGGACCTGGACGAGAGAGAGAGACCCTGCATCCCCGGCCTAGATAACCCGGGCAACCCAAGGACGGTTAATTACACCCTATCGAATGCTCGGCAGACGATACTCGATGAGGAAGGCTGGAGGGAGGGAGGCTGGACAGGGTAGGAAGAGAGGGAGAGGAATAGTGAGTGAGTGAGACAGAGAGACAGAGAGAGAGAGAGAGAGAGTGTGTGTGTATTGTGAGCGGGAGGTGGGTGAGCGGAAGAGAAAATGGAGGAGAGGATGGTAAAGGAAGGATGAGTGTGAAGGACAAGACGATGGTCAAAAATACGGAAAAAGGAAAAGGACGAAGGACAAGAAAAGAAGCAGGAGAAAGAAGATAACGACGAAGACAGAGACAAAGACAAGAAGGACGAGGTCAGGAGTAATGAAGGCAATGAAGGGAACAAACACGAGGTCAAGGACGAAAAGACAAATGAGGAGCAAAGAAAAATACGATAAAAGAAAGCAAATGAAAAAAAATGCAATAACGAGAGAGAGAGAGAGAGAGAGAGAGAGAGAGAGAGAGAGAGAGAGAGAGAGAGAGAGAGAGAGAGAGAGAGAGAGAGAGAGAGAGAGAGAGAGAGAGAGAGAGAGAGAGATCAAAGGCCTATAATGTCTAGCTTTTTTTCTCTCTTTACTGCTCCACATCTACCCACTTGAATGATTAAATAATAAACAAGGAGGTATAGGGAGGCAGGTAAGCCGAGAAGGGTGAAGCCAAGAGGAAGACAGATAAATTATACAGAAAAAAATGACAGACTTAACTGAAAGGAAGACGAGGAGGAGAACACATTGATACGGCGGTGAAAACTGGACGAGAGAGAGAGAGAGAGAGAGAGAGAGAGAGAGAGAGAGAGAGAGAGAGAGAGAGAGAGAGAGAGTACTTAAATCCAAATAAAGCATCAGAAAACAAGCATACGAGGATGATTATTTCATTACATATTTTTTTCGGTTAACATCAAGAAAATGCACATAAAACACACACACACACACACACACACACACACACACACACACACACACACACACACACACACACACATACACGTGTAGGTGCTGTTCACCTAGCAGTGAGTAGGTACGGGATGTAAATCGAGGAGTTGTGACCTTGTTGTCCCGGTGTGTGGTGTGTGCCTGGTCTCAGACCTATCCGAAGATCGGAAACAATGAGCTCTGAGCTCGTTCCGTAGGGTAACGTCTGGCTGTCTCGTCAGAGACTGCAGCAGATCAAACAGTGAAACACACATACTTGGGATCTCCTACTTTCCCTCTCTCATTCACGCCCCTCTCCTTCTCCTTCTCCTCTTCCTCTTCCTCCTCTTCCTTCTATTCTTCCTCCTTTTCCACTTTCTTCTCAGCCTCCTAATCCATCTTTTCTTTCTTTCTTTCTTTACATTCACTTAACGTTCTCGCTTGTACTTTCCTATGTGAGCAATGTATCTAGTGTCTCTCTCTCTCTCTCTCTCTCTCTCTCTCTCTCTCTCTCTCTCTCTCTCTCTCTCTCTCTCTCTCTCTCTCTCTCTCTCTCTCTCTCTCTCTCTCTCTCTCTCTCTCTCATCTACTTTTTTCTTCTTTACCTTTAAGTCTTTACTATTCACATGATATAAAACTCCAGATCTTATTCTCATACTTGTAACATACCACACTTAAGCACCAAAGTGAAGTACCGGTATAAGTTACATTAGAGGCACAGGAAACAGTTCAGTGTATAGTAATGTGTAGCTTAACGCCTTCAGTGCCAGGACGCGCGTTTTGCTATTCACTCTGGTTACTATTTGGCGGTTTTATACAGCTTCAGAAATTTATGTGGGGATTGAAATAGTGAAGACTGTGGCCATTCATCTTCTGACCTCCATAGACCTTTCGTAACGTTTCAATAAAAGCATCTAATCACACCAGAAGTTCAAGGTAGAAATACGTCTCAGTACTGAAGGAGTTAAATGTATCATAGTCTTTGCTTCTTTTTTTTTTCAAGTACAGCAACTCTCATGTCGTCTCTTTCTCAAGATTAAGTGCGCTTCACCAAAGGATACGAACAGTTTTTTTTTTTTTCACTCTAGCATCACCTTTATCCTCTAAGACCCCCATCACATTATCTTCCTCTCTTCCTTCCCTGTGTTCCTTAACTATCCCGTATTCTCTCGCCATCCCTCAACCCTAAACTCCTCTTCCTCCTCCTTTTCCTGCTTTCCCTAGTGTCCCATCTTTCCTCCCTCGCCGACGGAGGACAAAGGACCACTAACAGCTTCTCGGTGGCGTGCTGGAGGGCGGCTGCGTCACTATATTAGCGAGGACAGCTCGTTAGCACGGCTGAGAGGACAAACTGAAAGCCTCCGACAGCCCTGAAGAACCTTGCCGAAATGCGATACTTTCTTACTGTAGCGACGTTCTAAATGGTTCCCTCCTCCCCTTCCCCGCCAACCTCCAACCTGTCCCGACACCACACCACCACCTCCCCACCATCGCCACCATCACCACCATCACATCACCGCCGCCCTCATCAGGCAACACAGCTCACCATAACACTCCACCACCACACACCACTGACACACCCATCCACCACACCCCCATGTCTCACTCGCCACTACACCAGAGCTTCCACATCCACCCATTACGTCGAGGTCCACCACGCCCTCCACTCATCCACCTTACGCACCAAACACCACCTGCCATCCAGGCGACACGTAGTACCTGAATACACCTCACTTCCACTTCATATTTACCCTTCCTCCTCCTCGGTTTCCCAACAAGTGCCTTCCTCTCTTCCATTCTTCCTTCCCTTCTCTCCGAGCCTCCCTAGCGTGACAATCAAATGAGCAGCAACAGAGGGATGGGAATCTTCTTGTGGCGACAGATCCATCTTTTGATAATTCTTTCAATAATACACTGTCCCCTTTTATGTAATAGGGATA
>NC_059294.1:22114471-22121971 GCF_017591435.1 Portunus trituberculatus
TAAAAGGGAGTAATAGTTCGTGCTTTAAGCTATTATTTTCCTCACCCAGCCACGCCAAGGGAGGAAAAGGCCCTTCACTTTTCCGCCGGTAGGAGGCTCAATCCCTTTATTTTTTTCCCCCTCCCGCCTCTTTTACCACCGTCGTAAAATTCCCCTCGAGGATGATAGCTCGCCCGGAATCCTACTTTGTGGAGTTCAATCCTAAATCCCCCAGTGAATCCCCCGGGGCCCGCACAGAGGAAGAGTCGCTGCAACACTCAACCATTTACCGCTACGCTGACCAACCACCGCCTGGCTCTGCTCTGACGTCATTCGCCTCAAGGGAGTTCTTACCACCTGATTGGTTGGTGTATATGCCGGTCAAAGGGAGGCTGTGATTAAATTGAAGGCAAGCTCGGAGATCACTGGGACATCAGGTAAAAGATTCCTGCTCCCGCCTTCCGTGCTAAATGGACCGCGGCTGACAGGAGGAACCAGCCGCTAGGGAGAAGCACATTTTGTAGAGTGTCTCCGATGTAAGCAATCGCCCGTGCATGCGTGTGTACATATAGTCTATAAGCTGGACACACACACACACACACACACACACACACACACACACACACACACACACACACAGTTGTATTCGCACTATTGGATATAGAAGCGAAGCAAAAGCGAGGAGCAGAGGGTATTGTGTTGCCTTTTACTGCAAAGAAACCACTCCCGCTTCGCCATACACACACGAGCAGCGAAACAAGAAACACAGTGAAAAAACCACAACAACAGCAACAAAAGCAGCAGCATCCACGAACACACACAGTCAGCCTATATACATCCACGTTATTTGAGAGCAAAGAACGTGTGTTTTCTCTGTACACTTTTCTATCCAGCAGATCATCACACATAGA
Organism: Portunus trituberculatus; assembly: GCF_017591435.1. Lineage (NCBI taxonomy): Eukaryota > Metazoa > Arthropoda > Malacostraca > Decapoda > Portunidae > Portunus > Portunus trituberculatus. The sequence continues at coordinate 22,115,362 of NC_059294.1, forward strand.
CAATTTTTCCTTCTACGCTACCAGAGGATTCGGCACCTGCCCTCACTTGGATTACGGGACGGAGGTGGGAAATTGACGGTGAGGGAAATATAAAGAGAAACTGAGTGACTGGTTGTGGGTTTTGCATCATAACAGAGATATCATACACGGCCGTGCGTAAGGAAAGGAGAGTACTATAACATGGTGACAAATGAGTTTCCTTGAGTGCTGTGTGACAAGTATTGAATGTAAAGTGAAAGTGAGAGAAGTTGTCGTGTGTGTGTGTGTGTGTGTGTGTGTTTCAAGCTGTACTTATTTTTTTTTTTTAATGGGAAAGAATAAGAAAGAAAATAAATTAATAAATGCCACCCACAAAAAAAAAGGATTGAAGAAAAATGATAACAAAATAAAAAGATATATAAGAAATGTATCATGTGTGAGAACTAAGAACACACACACACACACACACACACACACACACACACACACACACACACACACACACACACACACACACCAGTGAATGAGTAATGAGGCTATAAAATGTACATACGGCAGTAATATTGAAAGAGCTAAGAAAGAGTTCATTAGATAAGAAGGAAAATAAGTATAGTTAATGGAGAGAGAGAGAGAGAGAGAGAGAGAGAGAGAGAGAGAGAGAGAGAGAGAGAGAGAGAGAGAGAGAGAGAGAGAGAGAGAGAGAGAGAGAGAGAGAGAGAGAGAGAGAGAGAGAGAGAGAGAGAGAGAGATTAAACGATATCAAGAAATAATATTGTGAGGAAAGATGTGCCTTGAGAAAGTTTAGAGAAGGAAGAGGTCGATGAGAAGATTATTGAGGAGGAGGAGGAGGAGAAGGAGGCAAGAGGAGGAGGAGGAGCATAAAACAAGCAAGTGGAAAGAAAAAAAAGAGAGTAGAGAGGGAATGGAGAGGGAAGAGAAAAAATAAGAGGGGATCAGTGGAAGGGAGGGGATGGCAAAGGATAAGCGAAGAGAAGAGAAAGGAAAAGGCACAGGAGAGGATAAAGACTACAGAGATACATTGTGGAGGAGGGAGGGATGAGAGAAGTGAGTAAAGGAAAATTGAAAAAATATGGGAAAAATATACAGTGAGTATAGAGAGAGAGAGAGAGAGAGAGAGAGAGAGAGAGAGAGAGAGAGAGAGAGAGAGAGAGAGAGAGAGAGAGAGAGAGAGAGAGAGAGAGAGAGAGAGAGAGAGAGAGAGTTACACGACACTCCTCCTGTTCCTTCTCCTCTCCTTTTCCTTTTCTTTCACTTTCTTTTATGGCACAAAATTTTCCTTCAGAGAGACCGAGAAAAAGAAAAATACTATTGGCGTGTATTTGGTTTGGTTTCTGAAGTTGCAATAACTTTTATGAGCAAAGTATCAACATGAAAACTGTCTCTTCTTCCTCCTCCTCTTCTTCCTCCTCCTCCTCCTCCTCCTCCTCCTCCTCCTCCTCCTCCTCCTCCTCCTCCTCCTCCTCCTCCTCCTCCTCCTCCTCCTCCTCCTCCTCGTGGAAAGTTTCAAGGCAATGGTGTGAGTTTTGTCAACAGCTTCCACTCTTTTTACATACGTTCATTTCTTTCTTCTCGTTAGTCTTAATCGATATAATTTTGCAAGCGAGGCCGTGTGTGTGTGTGTGTGTGTGTGTGTGTGTGTGTGTGTGTGTGTGTGTGTGTGTGTGTGTGTGTGTGTGTGTGTGTGTGTGTGTGTGTGTGTGTGTGTGTGTAATCCGTCTAGCGAAGGGGAGAATAGTGGTGTATGCAAATGGCCGGTGTTGTGTGTGTGGTGCTGAGACAATGCTGGGTAATGAAATGCTGAGGCCGAGGCAAACAGAGGCGAGACAGGCCTAGACACAGCTCAGCTCTCACTGCGGCACTGTGGTTGGATGAGGGGGCATCATCTGGCGGTGTCCTTATTTCCCTGACGCGTTTTTAGCTGTGTGTGTGTGTGTGTGTGTGTGTGTGTGTGTGTGTGTGTGTGTGTGTGTGTGTGTGTGTGTGTGTGTGTGTGTGTGTGTGTGTGTGTGTGTGTGTGTGTGTGTGCGCGCGCATCGTTCGGCTACCGCAAGACAATTATACACAGACTGGCCTCTCAACACCTTATCTGTCACGAATAATCCAACAAGGAACCACCATGAAGACAAATTCGAGTTCCGTGACGTAATATCGTATGGTGGAATTCTTGTCGTGGAAGATTCTTTGTATGAATTGGAGTGTAAATTTTTTTCGCGGGTTTATGAGTGGGTGAGTGTTGTGTCCAAGGGAACTCTTACAACTAGAGGACATGGCTGGAGTGAATCTTAGTGTGATCTAGACAGTAAATTTTGGTTGAAAGTGCTGGAAACTGGATGGAGTCTGATGGAGTCGACATAGGATCTTTTATTATGTATTTAAGAGAATGTCCGAATGTTCTGGAAGATGGGGGGCGTTTGGGAAGTGTGCTCGAGGCTACACAAAGACAGGGTGAAAATACATGTAATTAGCACACTGGCATAGGGTGATTATTATTGTTGATGCTTTCGAGATGAAGACGCGGCATTGACAAACGAATGATATAGTAAAGCACAACGATAAAATGAAATGCAGATAAAACAAACTTAGTCGACGTTTTCGGACATTTTCATTTTTGTTTATCTATTAATTCATTCTTTTTTAGGTTGCAATATAAAAATAGTCACAAAATCAAAAACAAAGATAACGTAAACAAGCGTTCTTTCTCAATTACAGGAACGCAAAGTGACTCTTCTCGGTCTATTTGTTTTTTTCTCACTCACAGAAAGCCTCGATATAATTCAAATGTTCTTTTTTCGACATCTATTATTTGTTCATCCTATCAAGTCAACTTACATGTTTCACTTTTACCACACATATATATATATTTTTTTTCGATACTGCAAAGTGCCCTTTTGACGAGAACCGATATTTCATCCAGTGAATTTAATAAAGTTTAGAGGTGTGTAGCTTAGTGGTGTTGGTGTTGGTGGTGGTGGGTACTGTTGCTGCAGGAAGTACATGAAAATAGTGATAATGCAGTGGTGAGGTTTGGTGTCAGCTGTAGTGTAGGTGATGGTGATGGACGTAAGAGTGAAGATGTTAGTACTTGCTGTGGTATGATGGTGGGGCATCTAGTAGTGGTAATGATGATGGTGATGACACAAGTGCAAAGAAATAGTGAAAAATGGCGATATTGGTGGATGCAGTAATGAAAATAATGACGGAAGTGATGAATATGATGCTTATGGTATACGTAGCTCATATATTGTGATCACTATACAAATACTATACATGATAATGGTGAAAATTATGACCGAGGATTGAATGAATGGCGACGGCGATGGTGAGGGAAGGAAATAGTCTATTGAAAACATTACCAGTGAAGGAAGCGCCACCACATTGTTGCCTAACGAGCTGGAGGAGGAGGTGGGCCCGAGGGAACAATGGCAGTAAAGGACATATGGCAACGGATATTATTAGCTGTATGATTGGTGTCATTATTATTATTCAAGTTATTAGGAGAGGTGACTGACAGACACGGAAGTAGCAACAATAATAGTAGTAGTAGTAGTGGTGGTGGTGGTGGTGGTAGTAGTAGTAGTAGTAGTAGTAGTAGTAGTAGTAGTAGTAGTAGTAGTAGTAGTAGTAGTAGTAGTAGTAGTAGCAGCAGCAGCAGCAGCAGCAGCAGCAGCAGCAGCAGCAGCAGTGGTGGTGGTGGTGGTGGTGGTGGTGGTGGTGGTAGTGGTGGTGGTGGTGGTAGTGGTGGTAGTAGTAGTGGTAGTAGTAGTGGTGGTAGTAGTAGTAGTAGTAGTAGTAGTAGTAGTAATGGTGGTGGTAGTAGTAGCGATAGTAGTAGTAGTAGTAATGGTGGTGCTGGTGAACTGATGGAATAAAAGCATACGAAACAATGTAAAGTGGAGAAAAAAAAAAAAGGAAACCAGTGAAATACATAACAGACAAAGGGAATCATGAGGAGACAAACGAGATTACAAGAAAACGTGAAGTTCAACCGCACAGTTAACACGGAGATAAACCAACAACACCAACGATGAACCATAGAGAGTATCCGTAACAAGACAAGCCAGCAGCAACTCACGTGTAACAAAACATGAATGGAATTGATAGATAATAACTCCGCCATTACATCACAATCTTAAAACAAGAGTCGAGAAATTAAAGAAGGAATGTATACAATAAGAAAGGCATTATTAAGACTATTATAGTTGTAGTTATGGAGATAATGAATAGAACTATCAACAAAAATCATTGTAATAGTGATGGAGATGGCAACAACAGATGTCAAAGGAAGAAAACAGGTAAGAAATAAATAACGTAATATAACCATAGTACCATTACGGCAGCTCTGCATGGTTATAGTAGAACTGTAGCTATGGGACAGTGAATATAATTGTTAACAGTGAAGTAATAGCTGCAAGAGTAATGGTGACTTTAGTATGAGTAGAGTCTGCAAAGTATATAAAAATTACAACATGGCATCTGTGTTTATGGCAGTAGTTATGGGAGTGTGAGTGGCATTGTTAACCCCTTCAATACTGGGACACATTTTTACCTTGAGATTTGTATACCATTATAACACTTTATTGACATTAGGAGAGGTATATGGAGGTCACAAGATTAATGGCCACAGTCTTCACTATTTCAACCCCCACCTAAGTTTCTGAAACTGTACAAAATCACCAAATAGTAACCACAAGGAATATGGAAATGCATTACGGTACTCAAGGGGTTGACAGTGAAGAGGTAGTTCTAACAGTAATATTGATGACAGCAGAAGCAGTCATCGGAATGCAGAACAGTATCATCATGGCACCGTTATGGCGTCACTGCACCACTAAGAAGGATATTCATGTGATTGGAAGGGGAATTAGTAACAGGAACACACTGATGTAGTAATAATGAAGATAACAATGCAATAATTCTACGAGTGTGTTTACGAGTATACAACGCGATGGCGGTACTTATAACGATGGTGATGGAGCTGTGAAAGTGAACAGAATAGTGGCAGGTATAGTGAGAGAGAACAGCATTATAGTGACGAGCGTGATGGTGACAAATGGAATGGCGAGACTGTGATAGGCGGCACTCACGAACGTTATGGTGGAAGTGAATGGAGGAGGAGCGAGAGGGGATGAGAGGGAGGGGACCGGGAGGAGGGAAGCCAGGCAGGTGCAGGTGTCAACGCAGCGGCCCTGACACTGCGGCACTCTGGTAAATTAACCCGCCGCTGACACCCTGCCCCTCATCCCCCGCCTCACATATCCGGCTTCCTAATGCAACTTAAAATGGCCCCACGCTCATGGCTCCCTCCCATCATACGCCTCAACCATCCATTTCCAACCCATATATTTTTTTTTCTAAAGTCACACCACACACCTCCAGTATTGCTCTTCCGACACCCCAATGCTACAGAACCTTAAAGAGAAAGTATAAATCGTGAAAACTAACTCTGCTTTGTAATTAAACATATCGAGCCGTGAGGGATCTGCATGTTTAGTGGCTCTGCAGGTAGCCAATCAGAGGACGAGGCTGGGACTGCGAATGTTAGATGCCATGCGATACGTACGGCTTCCCTACGCCCTCCCTTCCTCTCCCTCTTCCTCGTTACTTTTGAGTCGCCCTTTGTCTGCTGGACTCAATCAGGCCTTGTTTTTCGTAAGTCAGGGGTAAGTGACGCGTAGTGCGTGAAACAGAAGTGAGAGAGAGAGAGAGAGAGAGAGAGAGAGAGAGAGAGAGAGAGAGAGAGAGAGAGAGAGAGAGAGAGAGAGAGAGAGAGAGAGAGAGAGAGAGAGAGAGAGAGAGAGGTTCTTATTATCATTCTCAGTACATTGAGGAAAGAATGGTTTGTGTAATCTTCAGTAACTTATAATGATGCACGATGAGTAAAGACTAGTGGATGAAGAAGGGATAGATAAGAGTGAACCGCGTGGATCATTATTGCTATCATTCTCGGTACAGTAAAGAACAAATGTCTTGCCTAACCTTCTTTTCTGAAATGTATTGCATCACTGACTCTTTCAAGCCAAACCAAATTGCTTATGTCTCAGAGGATTACATAGAATAAGATACAAAAGAAAAGAGACGCGGGCGAGTGGTATGGAATGTAGAAGAATGAGAGGAGTGTGTAAAGTGATTAGAGAGTGAAATAGGGAAGAGAAAGACGTAGACGAGTAGTATGAACTGCAAAGAAAGAAGAGAAGGAATAGGAAGAGAGAGTGAAAAGTAAAATGGGGAAGAGAAGAGACGCAGGCGTGTGGTATAGTCTGTAGAAAAAGAAGAGAAGAGATAGGTAAAGGGAGAAGAAAGTTAAATAAGAGATAAGGTACACAGGGAAGTGGTATGAACTGTAAAAAAGGAGGGAAAAAGTGGATAAAAAGGAGAAAAAAGTGAAATAAGAAAGATAAAATGCACAGAAAAGTAATATGAACTGTAAAAGAGAGGAGAGGAGTGGATAAAAGAAGAATTGAAATAAGAAAGATTAAATACACAGGGAAGTGGTATGAACTATAAAGAAAGGAGAGAAGGAGTGGGTAAAGGGAGAAGAAAGTGAAAGTAAAGAGATGAGACGAGACGGTTGGAGACTATTCTTGTTTCAATACTTTCACAGCTTCCCTTC
>NC_059294.1:22124471-22129471 GCF_017591435.1 Portunus trituberculatus
ACTCACTTTTAATATTTGTGAACACCAATATTTGCAAACATTCCCTCGATCTAATGGACGTCCCTGAGAGGCGAGGGCGCGGCAAGGGCACTCTCGCCAGGACTTGCTGGTGCTTGCGGTGGCGTGGCAAGCAAGGGCGTCAAAATAGTCTCTACGCCGCCCACACTAATGACAGCACGCCCACGGTATCCGAGAGGTAACTTCTTTGATTGGTCAGTTCCTTTTCGCCGGAGACTGCCGTATGATTACCGTAATCAGCAGCTAATTACCATTAAGGTTTCTTCTTTGCTAATAGCAGGAACTAAATTACAGGATAATTATCAGGAGAAGATGCAATACAAGAATCGATTTTATTGGTTAAAATAAATGCTTTTCTGATGATTTCAAAGTACATGACGTCACTAAGACCCTCCCCTTAAAAGGTGTGGGGAGCCAATGGGAGCCCAGTGCCTGCTGCAGTGCCGGGCAGGGCGTGAGAGTGCCTGGAATGGCCAGCAGAGAGGTTTGACCTGCAGGACTAGGGAGGCCAGGCACTTAGGCAGAAAAGGGAGTCTTAGGCAGCTTGTGTAGAAGGGAAGTGTAGCACGGGGAGAGAGAAATGATAAGTAGGAGAAAGATGCAGGCGAAGTGGATTGTATGGGAAGGGTGGATGAAAGATGGTGTGCATAAGGGACGTAGAGCGTAGAAATGCACATGGATTGGCTAGATAATGTGGGAAATCACAAAATAATATTAGTATGCAAACATTCATGCAATATTTAAAGAGTCTGTACATGTATGGGGTGTTCATGATGCGAGATAGTTAAAGAATGTAGTGAAATGAGAGAAAAATAAGATGTACTCGAATTCTGATAAGGATGAGAGGACGAGGAAACGGTGGGTGACTATACGAACACATAACCTGACTTCTTTCTCGTGGATGATTACGTCACCTGCCAGACCACTACACCTGACGCTCGCCGCCCTCTAGCCCTTTTTATCTCGTCCCTGCCCGACCTGCTCAACACACAATCGCTCACAGGAAATGTGCATGAGTGCCTCCGCTGTGAAAGACCTCCCGACCAAAGCAGGCGAGGCAGGCATACACAGATGGCACTAAAAACCACAGGAGACATCGAAGTATAAGAAGAAAAGAGTTACTATATTTGCGTACCATCTTTTAAATCTCTCTCTCTCTCTCTCTCTCTCTCTCTCTCTCTCTCTCTCTATGGACTCACGGAAACCCTATCAAGTCGCAGTTGGTCATGTTTCTTTTGCGGGTCAACAGTGGCTTGCGGCACGCGGCTACCCTATCCTCGCGGCGCCCCTGGGGAGAGAAAGGACCTCTAAACACTCACTCATGCCTCTTCTGCTACTGCTGGGAAGAGAATGTTACCACGTTAGTCAGTGTAGAAGTTAAGGTAAGTCGCGTGATTTTTCAGTGGTTGAGAATACAAGAGAATTTAAGAATACTCGTGGTTGTGTAATAAATGGTGAGGTAATGGTTGTGAGTTACAAATACTGGTGAGGTAAGAATTAATGTTAGCGCGTTAGTCAGTGTAGGGAGAAGTTGAGGTAAGTTACGTGTAATCTTATCGATTGGAAATACTTCAAAATACTCTTGTGGTATGTGAAAAATGGTGAGGTTATGTTTGTGAGTTAGGAATGATAGTGAGATAATAATGTTTGTGGTGTAAGGATGATGGTGATCTAGAAATGCTACGGATGATTTTGGGAGGACGTTAGTAAACTGAAGGTATTGGTGATGTAAAGTGAAAATTATCTCATCACATTACACATTCCAGTTACTGCACCTCTCTCTCTCTCTCTCTTCGTTATCTGCTACACATGCAGACGCTTTGCTTGCTTCCCTGCCGCCGCCTTCGCCTCTTCCTCCTATTCTAGTTTTCTTTCTTTTTTTATCATAATCATTACCATCATTATAATTTTATTCTTGTTTTATCATCATTATTCTTTTCTTACTCCTGCATCATCTTCCTCTTCTCCTCCTCTCCCTCTTCGTTCTCTTCCTCCTCTTACTCTTACTCCTCATCCTCCTCCTCCTCCAAATCCCACTCCTCTCCCCTTCTCCCCCAGACTTCCTCAGCCAATTGCAGATACAATCAGGGTTGACAGCGGCAACAATTAAGTGCTGTTATTTACGATTGTGTTAAATGGTATTGAACGGCAGTGTTGCCAGCGCCATGGCCAGGGTTACTCTTCGACGGGGTTTTAAAGTTGGCAATTTTATACGCAAGGACGCGATTACCGAGGCGGCTCAGCGTGTGATTTAGCTGAAGTTTGCTCGGCGGGGTACAGCAGCCGCGCCCACCAGCTTGCGACTTAAAAATACGATCTGTGGGAAGGTTTTTCAGGTGTGAGACGAGAGGCGGTTCATTACTGACGGTGACGGAGTTCCTCACACCTTGCTGCTGCTGCTGCCTCGCCAGAGCCCCTCCAGCCTCCTCTCGCCGAGAGCTGCGAGGCGTTCACTCCTCGGGTTCCCATGATAGGTTTTCTTCGGCGGTCAGAGGAGGAGCGGGTCATTGTTGTGAGCGGTGAGTTACTTCTTCATTACGTGTAAGTGAACGCCCTCGGTCATCTTATCAGCGTTTGGCAGCCTTCATTATCTTCATTACGGATGATGAACGTCTCTCCTCCCTCCCCTCTGACCGGCGTCTCCAGTTCGCTTGTTACTGAAGCTGCCACCGCAACCATTGGTCCAGTACTAGCCCAACTCCTATAGTCTTTATATCACCACCACCACCACCACCATAGTACACCGTCCCGCCACGCCCTGGTCAAGGCTCTTTCCCTTTCCTCCTCACGCCTCCAGAGTCCGTCTCGGCTTTGGCAACACTGGCCCCATTTCCCGGGCGCGCGCACAGCGGGAAACAAATGAATATCTATAAGTAACCGCCTTACCTCGCGGCCCAGCGGGGGGCGCCCTCCTCTCGCCGCCGCCACCATGCAATCCTCAACACGCCGCTACTCGCCCCTGGGCCGCCTTCTGCCTCCACCCCGGGTAATTCTGCCAGGTTGTATCCACAGGCTATCGATTAGGGCGAGTATCCAATCTGAGGCTCGGTGAGGCAAGAGGCCCACGCGGACCGTCCTCATCCTGCTGCAGGGTGTTTGCTCAGGGAAGCTCGTAGCTCGAGTGTAATGCGGGGAGGTGAGCGTGTGTGCAGCGAGACACTCACTGGTGCTCGATCACTGTTGCCAATAACTTTGGGGTGAGCATCTCTCTTGTAACACGGGGAGTCTCCATCAGCAGCCCCTGCGGGAGGATCGATGGGAGGAGGTAGTGAAGTAAATGGCTTCTTCGACACCCCCTCCCTTTCCGTCCCATCAGGCGGTCGCTCGGCGCCACAATTCTCGGGGTCACGCGAGGCCAGATGAACCCCATGTAAACACTGACAAACAAACAGACAGCCTCTCGCGCTGGATGTTCGCCAACCAGGAGCAAGACTAAAGATACGCGTGGCTCATGTTCATTACCAGCCTCAGGCCCTCACCAGCCCCAGGCTCCCAGATGCCCTCACCCCCACCATCATCACCACACCCTGCAGGCCACGCGGGTTAAGGAATGAGCCAGCGACTGCCGGCGCTGCGTCTTAGAGTCCGCGGTAAGACAAGCGAGGAAGAGAGAGTCCATTACCTGGGCCGAGTATTTTAGCGAGCGAGCGGCAACACTTACGTCCTGGTCCATCACGGCAGCGGCGACCACACGCCACCACACGTCCGCCACGCCTTCATAATTAAAGGTTCCCCTCCACAGCAAACCCTCCCCTTCACCTCCATGATGGGGTGCAAAACCAGTACATTCTATGTGGTTTTTTACTCTCGCCAGAAAGCGCGAATTCCGACCTACGCACGATTGGAATTTCTCTGCTCACACACCTTTGTTTGGGGCTGTTAGGGAACACGTGCCGCTCGGCATGACCTCGGATTCTAAACGCTGCCAGGATTAAATGGAGACACGTTTCCACCGCGAAAAAGGTAAAATATACAACATTCATAAAAGAAATAATTGCGGTTCCTTAATAGAACACTAACAAACCTAGAAATGGTTCAATGTTGCTGAAATCCTTGGCGCTGAAACGCACAGCTCCTCTTTTCCTCCATTTCAGACGGATTACCAAGTATCCTGCAGACACCTCTCTCTCTCTCTCTCTCTCTCTCTTTAGACAGGCAAAAACACACAGCACTTTGCACAAAACTCGCACAATTTAGCAAAACGCGCCGCCATGATGACTAAGCCAAAGTTTCCTTTTTATCTGTGTCATATATTTTCGGTTCCACTATCCCTGCTCGCCTGCTCCTCGTCTGTACATTTGTCTTATTTTTATTCACTCCTACCATGCTTTTATTGTATTTTTTTCACATTCTTTTAATTTCCCTTGTTGAATTCTCTCTCTCTCTCTCTCTCTCTCTCTCTCTCTCTCTCTCTCTCTCTCTCTCTCTCTCTCTCTTCCTGAAAGCCTTATTATACTTCCTTTCCTTTCCTTACTTTCTCTCCCCCTCGCTCTCTCCCTCCCCCGAGGATGAGAAATCACTGCTAGGCCGGAAGGGGTGCGTGCGGGGGAGGAGGGCGAGGGTATGGGTGCGTGGGCGGGTGGGCGGGTGGGTGGGTGGGTGGGTGTCAGATGTCAAGGTGGGTGTTGTGTGGGTCTCAGGCGGCCAGTAGCCCCACCACACCCCACAGCCCAGACACATCCCCGCTACACCCCCGCTCCGCCACCTGATATACCCACCGGCCAACCACACGGCGAGAGAGAAGACGAGGAGGACGAGGAAGAGGAGGAGAAAGAAAAGGGTTTGAGAATACGAGAAAGGAATGAAAGGTATGTATGAAAAAACCGGTGATTTAGTTTTAGTGTTGAACAATAGGATAAAAAGAGACGAGGTATGAAGAATATGAGAAATAAAGACGATAAAAGGATTGTAAAGTAAATAAAGAACATAGAAATAAAAAAAAAAAGAAAATTATTAAAGCTATAAGAAACCATCAGTAATTA
>NC_059294.1:22134471-22136971 GCF_017591435.1 Portunus trituberculatus
GTTAGGTTAGGTTTGGTTAGATTAGGCTAGGTTGGGTTAGGTTGGGTCTTTCTATATCTACCGACGACTGCGTAAAAAAAGTATTATTAATTCATCTATTTGTTGTGACTTTCATCAATATTTATGTTATCCAAGGCATAGGTAAAACTTCAACAGTGTACCTTCATCACCAATACCCACTCTATTTCAGGAATTCAGAGTAGTGTAGGTGTTGATGATGATGATGATGATGATGATGATGATGATGATGATGAGGAGGAGGAGGAGGAGGAGGAGGAGGAGGAGGAGGAGGAGGAGGAGAAGGAGAAAGAGGACACTAACATAGACAAACATGGTGCACTCATTAGAACTATCAGCAATATGATTATTTAAGACACAGTATCAGTTAGCACGCACATTGAGCGAGCATATCAAAGAAAAATTAAAAGGATTAGCAGACCACCCACTCACTTGCCCATTTACGCACACGCACACACGCACGCACGCACGCACACACACACACACACACACACACACACACACACACACACACACACACACACACACACACACACACACACACACACACACACACACACACATCTTATATGAACTATTTGCAGCTTAAGGTCTCTCACAACAATCACCGGCTGTCAGAGAACACAGCCATGTTGGTTTGAACCGGAAGTTGCGCAGTTCCAAGAAAAAATCACACTTCTTGTGGGACAGTTTCGCGCTTATTAGTGGAACAGGTGGGACAGGTGCGTGTGGTCACTTGCAGTGATGAGCTTTGGCCTGAAAAACTAAGCAAATTATGTGTGCTCCGTTTTACATAAAGACATTAATATTTCTAGATCTTTAGTGAAGGAGAAATCCTCAATATTTTCACTAGAAGTACTATTACTGAACCTTGCGTGGCTGAGTAAGTTTCCGAAGTTTCATGACATGATAAACATCTTCACATGCAGGAATTCTGCCTGGATTACTTCACAGTTATCCTTGGAAAGAAGCACTGCACATGGACAAGCCGGTCGCCGACGCTCCCCCAGGTGCCGGCGGCGGCGGAGAGCGAGCAACAGGTCTGGGAGTCACGGTACAATCTGCAGTCATCAGCCAGCCGGGAACGCTAGCCCATCCATCATCCTTCCTCGCTATCCACACTATCATCACAAACTTGTTGTCATTTGCCGGAACGAATTGCAGGCGGCGTCCAGTCACGCTCCCCGCTGGTGGAGGCAAGGCTGCCCACCGCAGCGGGGCACAGTCACGGCGGCAAGCACACACAGTTCTCGCAGTTTGGGGTGAAGGAGAGTCCGGCGAGGCGTTCGGGATAGGTAGGTCCGGCGTGACAGGTTAGGTAGCCGGGCACTGCTGAATCAACTGGTGTTTACTAACGCTTGAACCTCTGATTACTACACGAACACCTGCCTTTACTCCGGATCTCCATTTCCATCTCTCTATGTCCGTGCGCACGCGAACCTCCCATCCATCTCCCACTAACCTCTGTGATCAAAGGCTCACACAACCTCAGTAATGGAATCATTCCTTCGAAAAAGACAGCTCGAGGCTTCTCATATGATGGAGGTTACGTAGCGGGACTAGCGGGACGGATGAGAGGTTGAGCGGCGGGTGAAGGGAACGATGGGAGGGTGGCATCGTAGGGCAAAGACCTGAGCTGCCCTCATCCAAGTCGCCAGTACTCCCCCATCGATCCACAGTGCCGCTTTCATGTCCCCAAGGCGGCTGTCAAAACAGAAGGAAAGTAGTGGTGGTCTCGCCCTCCGACGGCCCGTCCCAACCTACCGCGTCCCTCCTCCCACGTGCCGCCAGAAGCTCCTCGTCAGCCGCCACTCACTAGCTGCTATGTCACATTCACTGCATAGTTTACCTTAGAAGTTCGTTACCTTGAGACACTAAGCATTACAATGCCAATACGGACATGCAGTCTCGGAAGTACAACACATTCTAGTGAAAACTGTAAAGCAGTATATTTAGGTCTTGATTCACTCCTTCCGGTAAAATGGATCGTTTTATGAGGAAAATTAATATGCATTCATAAACGTCAATCACAAACATGCAAGGGTTGATGTTAGTGGATAGAGCAAGACACACACACACACACGCACACACACACACACACACACACACACACACACACACACACACACACACACACACACACACATCAAAGTTTCCTTAACTCGTATGCATAATCTTAGCTGAGTGCGACGCGGGGAAGAAGAGAGATGCTACAACTCCCCCCCCCATCTCTCTCTCTCTCTCTCTCTCTCTCTCTCTCTCTCTCTCTCTCTCTCTCTCTCTCTCTCTCTCTCTCCATCACTAAAGGGACGCACCAGCTTTATCAGATCACCTGGACAAGATAAACCTAAAGTAACAGACCCACACACTCGGGCGACAGATGGCGGACACTCATAACTCCGCTAGCTGGCCACGCTACTTCCACATCCACCAGACAGATAAGAATACTATAGATAAATCAAAACAGTGATTACATGAAGAG
>NC_059294.1:22141971-22179471 GCF_017591435.1 Portunus trituberculatus
AGAAAAAAGAAAACGAAAGAAAGGGAAAGGAAGAAACAAATAAAGGGAAAAAGAACAGCGTGGTAAAAAAGAAAGTAAAGGTAAGAAAGGGAGAAAAAAAAAAAAGAGCGGGAGAGGGAAGGGAGGTGAGGTAGGAGGTAAGGGAGGCGGCGTGCGGTAAACAGGATGCTCAAAGTAAGGCGCCACGTCACCCGCCAGGCCACGACCACAGTGTCATGGAGTCTTCGGGTATTTTGCGGTCTTGGGATCCCCTGCGATAGTCCTCGAGAGGCTGCAGGATTCCTTTGTGTTGGGGAGCGCGGGTGTGCTGGGGAGGTGTGGCGCAGGTGGCGGAGGGCGCGGGAGCTCAATGGGCGGTGATGAGGGCGTCGACAACACTTCCAGGAACGTTTTTTTGCCGAAGTGAGAAAAGCTGTGAAGGTAAAAACGAGGAGGATTGCACAGAGAGAGAGAGAGAGAGAGAGAGAGAGAGAGAGAGAGAGAGAGAGAGAGAGAGAGAGAGAGAGAGAGAGAGAGAGAGAGAGAGAGAGAGAGTCACTCGGGGCTCTTGGGAGGTAATAATGTGAAAGGCGAGAAGGAGTGTTGATCTAAGGGTCATTTTAAATTGCTAATGACCTCTCCCCCTTAATGCTAAAAGACGCTGCTAGGGGGATTATGGCGAAGGGAGGCGCGCGGAGAGGTAGGCAAGGGGGAGTGAGGATGAGAAGGAACAAGAGGATGAGTGAACAAGACGGAAGAGTGAGGAGGAGGGAGAGGAACGTGAGAGAGACGATGAAGAACGAATGGCTTGGAAACACAGACTAAATGAAAGGAGAAGAGGTATAAAGGGGGAGATTGAACGAAGGAAGAAGAAATTGAGCTATACGGTAGGAGAGGAATAGTGAAGTGTACAGACATACGAAGAAACAATGGATAGAAAATAAGAAAAGAACACAGAGAAGAATGGAGAATGGAAAAGTGATAGAAAGATATACGAGAAAAAGAACAAAAATACAGCAAGGGAAACTTAATAAAGGAAATAAGGAAAGCTGAAGAACTAATAATGAACATATCTGGAGAGAAACGTTTAGAAAAAATAAGACGAAAAAGAGAGAAGGAATAAATGGATATATAAATAAACAAAGAGAGAGAGAGAGAGAGAGAGAGAGAGAGAGAGAGAGAGAGAGAGAGAGAGAGAGAGAGAGAGAGAGAGAGAGTAGAAGATAGAAATGTAACTGAAATTTTGAGGAGAAAGGAGGCGGAATAAGGAAGAAGAGAAGATGGAGGGAAAGAAGGAAGGGAAGGAGAAAGAGAAGAAAAGGAGAAGGAGAGAGGATTACGAACATTTCAGAGCCGCCACTCGCTTCCCCACCTCACGCTAATTACGCATTCTTCATCGTATTTACACACGTCCCCTTGGCTCTGCGTAGAACTGTGGCTGAGAGGAGGACGAGAAGAAGAAGAAAGAGGAGGAGGAGGAGGAAGAAGAGAAGAAGGAGGAAGAGAAGGAAGATGGGGTGAAGAAAGAAAGCTAAAGTGAAAGCAACAATGAAATATAAACGATGGACATTCTCTCTCTCTCTCTCTCTCTCTCTCTCTCTCTCTCTCTCTCTCTCACACACACACACACACACACACACACACACACACACACATACAGTTCGAACCCTCGCTCGAGTAACAGTTGTGATGATTTTAATGCGATAATTGCATTACACTGTACAACTGAATCCGAAAGCTTGCACCGCAATCCCGCAATATAGTTGAACAAAATAGTTTATACTGAACGTAAGTTATGTAAATCCTTTGAATATTTTGAGGCATTCGATTAACTTAACGCGGCGGCGGCGGCGATTCTTTGTAAAAGCATTCCATCTCTTCCAACCCTCGCCTGTGTGTGTGTGTGTGTGTGTGTGTGTGTGTGTGTGTGTGTGTGTGTGTGTGTGTGTGTGTGTGTGTGTGTCTAATTCACCTCGGTCGCCAGCTGGTCACCCAGCCAGTCTTCCCCATTACGGAGCGAGCTCAGAGCTCATAGACCAATCTTCGGGTAGGAATGAGACCACAACACACTCCACACACCAGGAAAGCGAGGCCACAACCCCTCGAGTTACATCCCGTACCTATTTACTGCTAGGTAAAGAGGCTTGCCCATTTGCCTCGCCGCTTACCGGGACTCGAATCCGGCCCTCCCGATTGTGAGTCGAGCGTGCTAACCACTACACTACGCGTGTGTGTGTGTGTGTGTGTGTGTGTGTGTGTGTGTGTGTGTGTGTGTGTGTGTGTGTGTGTGTGTGTGTGTGTGTGTGTGTGTGTGTGTGTGTGTGTGTGTGTGTGTGTGTGTGCGTTGCGAGGCGCCAGGAAGGTGCTGGGAAAGTGTGTGCCGAGTGTCTTGTGACGCAAAAGGTCTAAAACATGAAGGAATTGATCACTTCTTTAGCTGTCAGTGGCGTCATTGGGAACTGAACATAAAACCTGCACTGTAACATTATTAACATTGAGAAATTGCTTTATGGATCAAAAGACACAATTACAAGCCTTGAAGAATATGAACTACTTGGTTACTCGCTTCTCTTCCATGTGGTACCATTCGAAATTAAGCTAGAAAAATTTCCAGTACGATGTTATATCAAGCTGGAGAAGTTTGATATAATAAATAAAATAAAACAAAACAAAATCATGCGTTCTAAAATGTATTAACTACGTATATACTTGATCACTCCTTCCTGCTGGCGGCGATGTTTTGTGAAATTACTCCCAGAATTTGCAGCATATTGTTTCATTAGGCTGGAGGAGAAGCTTCATCAACAGTCATTGTGAAAGCGGCTCTTCCGAGGTGAGGGAAGCTGAGCAGTGCGAGTGTTGAGTATTGTGCAGCGTGTTTTGTGTACGGATCAGCGTGACTTTAGCTAGTATCGGGGTGTTATTATATCGCTGCCTCTGCTGGAAAAGTAAAATATGACAAAGCCTTCCAGTGTTGCATTTGCTTAACTTGATGACTCGTTGCTTTTGTCGTTGGAAGAATCGCAAGTTATTGGCATTTCTTTTTGAATTGTGTATCAGATCCACCCGCCAGGCATGCCTCTACCGACGCTCACTGTTGAGTGGGAATTGAAGAGAGAATAAGAGTAGGACGAAAAATAACTTGTAAGAAAAATGCGTTTATGAAATGAGATATGAAGTCGATGAAGACATATTAGTGTTATGAGGAAAACTGGTTTGTGAACAAGAGTGCGTTCATTGGTTTATGAAAAAAATGAGTTTATGATTAAAGAAGGTTTATGAAGAAATTACATTATGAAAAAACGAGATATAAATGGGATGACAAGAAAGACCGATATATATAGTGATAAAAATAGATATGAAATGAATTGGTTCATAAGGAGTAGTGAAATTATGAAGACAAACAAGATAATGAAGAATAACGGATTCGAGAAAGATAAGTTTAAAAAAAATAATGTTCTAAAGAGAAAAAAAAGTTTGTGAGAAGAAGAAATAAAACATGTGATTCATAAAAGCAGACTGGTTTTAAGAGAACAGTGGATATCAGGAAGAATGAGTCTTTAGGAGAGTATCAGCCTACAGTAGTTTTAGAGTTACAAGGGAGACGACACTACCAATACTACTGCACCTCACTACCACACACACCCGACTACAACACCTCACTCACTGTTTAGAGTACCATGAACCATATTATTATCTCGAATACTCTTACTTTCAATTTGTTTGGATTTTCAAGGATATTTTCATGATTGTATTGCAGGTTATCAATGACACTGAGTCGACAGAAGAAAAAGAATCCGAATTATTATCCCTGTGGGCTGGCAAATAGTCATGTGAGTCAATGGCGCTATAAAATACACGCATGTGAGTTGTGGTTGACACGAATAACCAACACCTCTCACTCACTGAGCAAAGCCTTCTTACCACACCACACGTCAAGCCCACACCTGACACCCACACCCACTCCAGACACTCACACCAACACCAACACCCATATTCACGCTCACACCAACAAGCACATCAACTTCAGCTCACTTTAGACACTCACACCCACACCAGGTACCAACAACCTCACCCACACAAGGAAGAGGCAGTAGACACCTGCCGAAACGATAATTACTCTAAGTGAGGTCTAATAGCACTGGTTCAGAGGGTTGTGTGAACTTAACATTAAAGCCAGCCGTGACCCCACTGAACGTTTCCCTTTGTATATCACAACACAAGGGGGCAGTCACCCTCTGCCCTCTAGATACAACTCTCGGTGCTACTTTAACGTGAGGTCTACCGCCATATGTGGCCTACCCAGGTGCAGCCTGAGGTCTACCGCGTGACCCGCGTCCCTCCGGGACTCTCCCCGCGTAACAGAGGAGGAGAATTCAAACCTGTGTTACGTTACCTCTAAAGGGGTGTCAACTACACGGTCTGTTCGTACAGGAAATGAATTTTTCAATTATATGGACATGAACAACAAATAGCACTGCAACCTGAGCCTGTGTGAAATATTAGAATTAATATTTCCCTTTGTATTAGATATACCAATGTCCACAGTAACAACTCTAACGGAAAATCTACCAGTACTGTAACTGACTGATTCAACATGTGCCGAGAGGTGTGTACAGCCATACTTTCTCATCAACGACGAGGAAAGATGGTAGGAACAACAGATAACACCATCCAAATTGATGAGGCAAGATTTGCTGGTCGACGGAAGTACAACCGAGGAAGGATGCTGAATGGAGACAACGCTCCTCTCTCCGAGGACAGTGACGCAGAACAAGAAAACAACAGAAACCATGGGCGTAGAATTGATGGGTCTTGGGTTTTTGGTCTTAAACAAGGCTCAGACTGTCGGTACTTTTGGGTGGAATGGCGTGACCGCAACACTCTAATCCCTATTATTGAAAGGGAGTGTGCATATGGTTCGATGATTCATTCAGATGAGTGGCCTAATTATAGCAACCTAGATGCCATGGGGTACCAGCATTTTACAGTGAACCACCAGCAACATTTTGTGGATCCAGTGACAGGAGCACACACAGGCAATTGAACGATCGTGGTTGGACGCTAAAACGGTGATTCTGAAGAGAATTTTTACCTTTCTTCCTTATCTATTTAAGTCATTCCTAGGATATGTACAAATTAAGTGTTTATCGCTAAAATAAATGTATGGAAATGTGTGATAATGCAGCGGTAGACATCACGCTATAGTGCTAACGCTATAGTAAGGTAGATCTCACGCTAAAGGTGCTACTTTAACGAGATTCTCTTCCTTCGCACAAAACTACATACACACACTTACATTCTTCACCTAATATTTAAAATTTGAAAAAAAAAGAATGACGACTCCTATACTAGCTAGTATAGCAGTTCCATTTCCTTCTCACTTGTTTAGGAACTGGCACCTCAGTGGGCTTATTTTCATCATAATTTTTGTTGCCCTTGGCCAGTTTCTCCTCTTACATAAAAAAAACACCAATACCCACTCTAGACACACACACACACACACACACACACACACACACACACACACACACACACACACACACACACACACACACACCGCGTAGTGTGGTGGTTAGCACGCTCGACTCACAATTGAGTGGGCCCCGGTTCGAGTCCCGGGGGCGTGAGGCAAATGGGCAGGTGTAGCCCCTGTTCACCTAGCAGTAAATAGGTACGGGATGTAACTCGAGGGGTTGTGGCCTCGCTTTCCCGGTGTGTGTTGTGTGTTGATGTGGTCTCAGTCCTACCCGAAGATCGGTCTATGAGGTCTGAGCTCGCTCCGTAATGGGGAAGACTGGCTGGGTGACCAGCAGGCGACCGTGGTGAAATACACACACACACACACACACACACACACACACACACACACACACACACACACACACACACACACACACACACACGTCTTGATATCACAGGCCGCACGTTGGAAGGTATAGAAGGGGAGGCAAATTCGAAGTCAAGATTAGGAAAAAAGTGAGGTTATTAGTAGACATGAATGGAGGTAGAGGAAATCAAAGTAATCGAGCCTTATATGATTAAGGAGAAACATAACTTGAAATAATAGTTTAAGTAATGGCGATAACAACAGCAACAATAACAAAAACAACAATTAAAAACACCACCATCATAATACACGCAAATAGGAGATAGGAGAAGCAAGGGATGTAAGAGAACGGCAAGTGTGTGATGTGAAGGAGTAGAGAAACAGAAAGCAGGATGAAGTGAAATGAAGGAGAGAGTGAATGAGAGACGGGGACAAAGAAGTGAGGAGAAATTTAGCACTGCATAGAACTACTAGCAAGACAGAACAAGTGGAGAGTGAAGGAAGAGAGACACAGGAACAAGAATGGAGTGACGGGGTTAGGGAGTAAAGAAGGCAGTGTGAACTGACTACAGCACAGGATCACGAGCAAGAACACTCACCCCAGAGCTGCCTCACACATATACTGTTCCCGACGCTGAGCTAAAAGCAAAAAATGTTTTTCACATTTCTCGCCACAGACCGATTTGGAAAGTGGGCAACTGACACCAGACAAGAGGCTTAAGTGACCGTGATATGTTGGAGCGGCGGGTGCTCTCTCTCTCTCTCTCTCTCTCTCTCTCTCTCTCTCTCTCTCTCTGTGTCTGTCTCTGTGTGTGTGTGTGTGTGTGTGTGTGTGTGTGTGTGTGTGTGTGTGTGTGTGTGTGTGTGTGTGTGTGTGTGTGTGTGTGTGTGTGTGTGTGTGTGTGTTTGCTCATTGTCCTTCCATCTACTTCTATTTACGTAAGTTTCATAGCATCTCTCTCTCTCTCTCTCTCTCTCTCTCTCTCTCTCTCTCTCTCTCTCTCTCTCTCTCTCTCTCTCTCTCTCTCTGACGTGATTACCCTGGCTGTTGGCTGGTCTTCCCTTCTCATCGACGTCTCTCCCTTCCTCTTCTTCCTTTGTACTTTGCCATTCAATTAATATTATGTTACATTTTTACCATATTGGTCACGTTATACATCCATTCTATCTCTCTCTCTCTCTCTCTCTCTCTCTCTCTCTCTCTCTCTCTCTCTGGCCGTCTAAGTACCTGGCCAGCGCGGTCAACAAACCTTTCAGACCGTCGATCTCTTTCAATTCACTCTCAACAAACTGGAATAACTGTGTTTCTAGTTAATCTCTCTCACGAAGCTGACTGGAGTGAAGGCGTATGGGGGAGATGGGAGTATGGGGAGGAGGTACTGCACAAGGGACGCAGACAGTCACACACACACAGACACACACACACACACACACAAACTGGTGGGGGGAAGGAAGGAGAGTGGGAAGGGGGGAAGTGTGGACTGTTGAGAGAGAGAGAGAGAGAGAGAGAGAGAGAGAGAGAGAGAGAGAGAGAGAGAGAGAGAGAGAGAGAGAGAGAGAGAGAGAGAGAGAGAGAGAGAGAGAGAGAAGAGAGAGAGAGAGAGAGAGAGAGAGAGAGAGAGAGAGAGAGAGAGAGAGAGAGAGAGAGAGAGAGAGAGAGAGAGAGAGAGAGAGAGAGAGAGAGAGAGAGAGAGAGAGAGAGAGAGAGAGAGAGAGAGAGAGAGAGAGTTTCCTCGACAGGAAGGGAGACTGCTGCTGTACAAGGCACAGGTGCGGCCCCACCTTGAATACGCAGCTCTCTCCTGGATGTCCTGTGCCGCCACACACAGAAGGAGACTGGACAGCATCCAACGCCGCGCCATACGGCTAGTAGATGCTGCACTACCACCTCACCCAGAGCCTGAGCGTCCCTTGATTCACTGGAACACCGCAGAGACGTGGCGGCGATCGTAGTGTTCCATAAGGCACAGGTGCAAAGAGTGCCACATCTGGCAGGGCTGCGTCATCCTCTAAGAGTCACCGCACGGAGCACGAGAACGGTGCTCAATGGTGGTGACGCCGTAGAGGTGCCGCGATCCCACGGGTGTCAGAGAGAGAGAGAGAGAGAGAAAGGATGTTATGATGAAGTGAAAGACTGATGCATGAAGAAGGCTGGGAGGAGGGGGGATGAGAGAGAGGGGGGGTATTGAAGGGGGAAGGGGGGAAGGGGGGAAGGGGGAAACCGAACCCTGTCACCTAAGGCTAAACTCGTGACTACTTTTCAAGAGACTACAGTTAGAAATGGCAGTCCTTCAGTCTCTCTCTCTCTCTTTCTCTCTCTCTCTCTCTCTCTCTCTCTCTCTCTCTCTCTCTCTCTCTCTCTCTCCTTTTTTTTTCTTTTTTGTGTTTGTTTTTGCCTGAATATACAACCAAATCGTACATTTTATATCAATTACTTAAATTTTGAAGGAAGAAAAGAAGAGGATTGGAGGATGGAAGAAAAGAAAACAAGAGAAGGAAGAAAATGGTGATATTTATGTTCTCGTTCCTGCTGCTGCTGATGATGACAATGATGATATTATGAGAGAGAGAGAGAGAGAGAGAGAGAGAGAGAGAGAGAGAGAGAGAGAGAGAGAGAGAGAGAGAGAGAGAGAGAGAGAGAGAGAGAGAGAGAGAGAGAGAGAGAGAGAGAGAGAGAGAGTGTGTGTGTGTGTGTAGGGCAAAGGAGAAGGAAGACCAAAAGAAACAAAAAAGAAAAGGAAAGAGGAGGAAATAAGGTCAGTGACACAAAGTTATGAAAAGTGACGAAGGAAAATACAGAGTTATGGTAAAAAGTTGACCAAACAATGCAGGAATAAACAAACACACTAAAGAAACTCGCAAGCAATCCGGGAGGTAAATACTCTGATAAATGAACAGAAAAACAGGATGATATATACAAAACATAATGAAGGAAAGGAAATCTCAGAATAAGAAGACGAACAAGTGACGAAACGAAGAAGTGGTTTGGTGAGTCACTGAATCAATAAAGTAAAGCTAATAAAATAAAGTATAAATAGAGTGAGAATAGAATGAGAAGAAGAAGAAGAAGAAGAAGAAGAAGAAGAAGAAGAAGAAGAAGAAGAAGAAGAAGAAGAAGAAGAAGAAGAAGAAGAAGAAGAAGAAGAAGAAGAAGAAGAAGAAGAAGAAGAAGAAGAAGAAGAAGAGAATAAAAATAGAATACAAAAATAATGAGTTGTTGAATGCATGAATAAGTAAATCAACGAAACAACAACAAACAACAACAACAACAACAAACATTACAGTAACATAACCTGTCTCAAAAACACTTACAGACAAACACTCACAAAAAAATAAATACATAGATAACTCGCAATCACAATCAAAACACACACACACACACACACACACACACACACACACACACACAGAACAACATAACATTTACATCCCACACAAAACCTCCCAATCACATTACCTTTTTGTAACTTTCCCTCTTACAACATTACAACTCCCTCACTTTCCCTTTAGAATCAGTACCGTAGGACGCCTTACCCGTACTCAACCCGTACCCGCCGTGACCTTATCGCCAAATAACCTCCGACGAGTCACGCAGGCCAGGCGCACACTGACGAACGAGAGAGACATGCGAAGAGGGACAGGAAGAGTGCGCTTGGGGTGACCTGGAGGGTTGGAGAAGGTGGGGAGGGGGTGCTCGATAGGCAGGAGAGGAAAGGGGAGAAGGGGAGGAGGAAGGGAAGGTCGTGCGGGGTGAAGGGTGAAAGGGGTGCCTACTTCCTCTCCATTCTAACCCCAGGAACAAGTTAAAAAAAAAAGGGTAAATGACTACCTCAACTTTTTTCTTCTTTTGCATCAACGCCACTTTTGGGGGAGTGCTCGAGTGGTTAGGAGAGAGGGAAGGAGGGAGGGAGGGAGGGAGGGAGGGAAGTTGTTGTGGTGGTGGTAGTGGTGGTGGTGGTGGTTTGGAGTTACCGGAAGGAGAGGAAAATGGTACACACACAAAAAATAAATAAATAAAAAGAAAGAAAAAAAGAAAAAAAAAAGAAAGAAAGAAAGGTCCAACAAGATAAAAGAATGAAGAGGAGCAATAGAAGAAAGAAGATCAGGAAAAGATGAAGAAGATGAACATTCACACCAGACTAAGAAGAATATAATAAGAGAAAATATTAAAAAACATGAAATGATAAAAGAAAGTAAAAAAACAACAACATATTAACATACAAATACTGCTTTGCCTTTATTGACATTAACTAGACCATACACTTGAGAAGATAATTAAATAACAAGAATAAAATTTACTCTCTCTCTCTCTCTCTCTCTCTCTCTCTCTCTCCACCCTTGAAGCAGTAGTGTTAAGGGAATGAAGAAGAGGAGTAGAAAGAGTGGAAGGAGGAGGAGGAGGAGGAGGAGGAGGAGGAGGAGGAGGAGGAGGAGGAGGAGGAGGAGGATGCGTGGTTGGTGGTTGAGGAAGTAATGACGGAGGAGAAGGATGAAGGAGAAGATAAGGGGGAAACTCGGAGAGGGGAATCAAGAAGGGAGAGACTGAGAGGAAGAAGAAGGGAGAAAGAAAAGAAAAGGAGGAAGAAAGTTATAAACGGGGAAACAGAGAATAGTGAGAAGAATTTAGTGAGTTTTTGTTTTTAATAATTTTTGCCCTCCTCTTAAACATCATCATCATCAATATCACTACTACTGTTAACATGCTTCCTATCACCACCACCATCATCATCATCATCATCATCACTATCATCGTCATCATCTTCATCCCGTGTCCCATTAATTAAACTCCAGTCACTTTCTTTCTCTTCGCATGAATTCATTATAATCAATCCTACTCATGCGCTTACCACCCATCCCCCCCCCCTCTCTCTTACATTATCACCTGAAACACTTCATCTTTACACTATTCTGTTCTTATCCACCTCCTTCCACACACACTCCATCCAGCCCACCAAGACCTGTTGACATATGGCTTACGATGCCGCCGCCCGTCCTACGCCGCCCACCCTAACGCCACGACGCCCCCCGACAGTGTAATTTTCCCCGCCTGGCTGCCTCACGAAGTCCCTCCCGCTCCCAGATGAAGACGTTACACAATCGTTTCGAGGAGCCAGTGGGGCAGAAGACGTGGCGAGGGCGACGGACGGATGGGAGTGCTGCCGGGGGGAGTAATTAGGACGAGTCAGTTAATTAGGTTAAGGAGGGAAGGAAGGCTGGCGGCCAGACCAGACCGGCTCCCGCGGCGGGCTGCTGGGTGACTAGATGGCTGACCTGGAGTCGTCTGCCAGAGATCTTCCTCTCCCACCCGGAGCGGCGTAGTCATTAATTTGAGTCATGGTGTTAATTTTGTATCAGTGTCGAGGAAGTTGTTTGAGTGAATCCTATGTCTTGCAGCTTGCGAGGCGGCAGGCGGTGGGCGGCGGCGTGGCACCTTCTGATGGACCCAGTTTATCACGGCCATGGAGACCAGCCACTTCATTTAGGGACAAATATGTCAGCTGAAATGTCAAACATCGGCCACAAAACAATGTACTTTGTAACTCAATACACAGCTATTTGCATTCCAGAGTGCGAGCGTGGCCAGTTGGTGGGTGAGGCGAGAAACGGCGGCGACAAGCGGTTCCGCCTCCCGCCGCCTTACCTAGGAACCCTCCCAGACCGCCCTGCCTTCCCTCCATTGGCCACCGCAGTGACCTTCAACCAATGGGAAGGCAACCGGTAGCGAGGGCGGGGGAGGTGGGCTGGTATAGACCAATAGGACCGAGGATGCTAGTGTGACAGCTGTGCTGCGCCAAGCTCCGCCCCACGTCACGGCCGCTCTCACTACCTCAGAAAGACTCCATTACTGCCGCGAGAGGCGCGCCACCAACACGGAGAGGAACCCTGCTCGAAGACTCGCTCCGCCGCGCGTCAAGCATGACCACGGCAGCAGCTGTGTAGTGTTGTGGCAGTGACTGGCAGTGTTGTGACTAGGCTGAGTGTGTGACACAGACAGCATGGTGCTTGGACTTGCGGCGAACGTAAGTGCTTCCTCAGGGAGCAACGTTGGGGGATCTGGTGGTCCCGTGGTGCCCACGCCGATCGTCGCGCTGCCCTCCCTCTCCTTCACCGCTACTCAAGTTGCCGCCGTCTGCGAGACTCTGGAGGAGAACGGAGACATGGAGCGTCTTGGTAGATTTTTGTGGTCCCTCCCCGTAGCTCATCCACACCTGCAGGATTTGAATAAGCAAGAAGCAGTTTTACGTGCAAGAGCCCTTGTCTCTTTCCACGTAGGAAATTTCCGGGAATTATACGCCATACTTGAGTCTCACAGATTTTCCAAGCCGTCGCACGCGCGACTACAGGCGCTGTGGCTGGAGGCGCACTACCAGGAGGCGGAGCGGCTCCGCGGCCGGCCGCTGGGACCTGTCGACAAGTACAGAGTTCGTAAGAAGTTCCCTTTCCCGAGGACAATCTGGGATGGGGAACAGAAGACCCACTGCTTCAAGGAGCGGACCAGGTCTCTCTTAAGAGAGTGGTATCTACAGGACCCGTACCCCAACCCCAGCAAAAAGAGAGAGCTGGCCTCAGCCACTGGCCTCACCCCAACACAGGTCGGCAACTGGTTCAAGAACCGTCGTCAGCGAGACAGAGCGGCCGCCGCCAAGAACAGGTAAGCCATGTTAAAGTATTAGCAGCACAATAAGTTCCCCATTGCAATTACTCATGTCGGTGTAGCCAATGTTGCCAAGTCCTTCCCTGACTCAGTCTGTATCGGTGGCTGGTGCTGGTTGCCTGACTGAAGCCCCTCATTCACCAACACAACACTTAAGAGGTTCCGCGGTAAATTAATTTTACGCCGTGACCACAAATTATTGCCGTGGCAAGGGTGGCTCGCGCCTAGTTATTAGCGGCCCTAACGAGCCTCCAGCCCCGGGCAGGTCACCCAAAACTCTCACTGAGGGACTCCAACTCGCCTGTAATCGATACCTTCTCTGAGCACGTGAGTGAGGTGACCCGCTCGCAGCCTGACCACACTGCACTCTGTGTCATAGCGTCTCCATCGTCTTTGCTCCTCTCCCAGCGCCAAAGTGCTATCAGTATTGTCATTGCCTTAATATGTAATTTCTGTTCATGTTCATCATAAAAAAAAAGAAAAAATCAACCATTTCCTGACTGTCTACGCCTCAGTCCTCCAGTCATCCTGTCGTGGGCGCACGTTGGTGCGGCCGATGAGCATTCAGCGGCACCAATACAATTACTAGTTTCCGTCACGCTTCCGAATTTTAATTAAGTCTCAGCTAAAATAGAACAAAATCGTGAGGTGTGGCATGTTATTCTTCTAAATCAGTGTTTAAAAAATTGGAGTACAAAGTCAAGTAAACCTCTCATGGCTTGTGTTTCGTCAAAACCCCAGCACAGTACCGCGGCCTTCGCCCTCACGCCGCCGTGCAGCCACATCACCGCCGCCGATGTCGCTGTTTCCCCGCCGATTCAGCTTCCGCAAAGTAATTTTCTCCGTAAGCATATTTTTCCCCTCATTGCTGTTGCCGTCTTTTTCCGGAGAACAAGTGTCCGAGACTCCCCGGGCTAGGCTGCCTTGTGCATGGCCTTCCCTCGGTCCTTCCCAGGGTCGTGGCGATATTGTCATAATTGTTTTTAGGGAAACGAGCCGTACACTGTTATGCTTCTCATTGCTTTAATTAAATTGTTAAAAACTAATGAAAATCGGGAGACGAGTATTGCGTCTATAAAAATACAATTAAAAATCTTGTGGAAAGAATATACAGTTTTAATAATAATGAGTTGCATAATCTATTTATTGAAATTAATTTGAAGAGATTTTAATAAACGAAAAATAGTACACATCACCTCAGCTCACCTCATTAATCTGACCACAGATATAGGACATGTAAAGAGGAGTCAAACCACATATAGGATATGCAGGATGCTGTCAATGCGCGCGCGCACACACACACACACACACACACACACACACACACACACACACACACACACACACACACACACACACACAAACAGCAGCACCTTTCATTAGCGGACGCCTTTATCTCGTTGCGTGATGGAACTATAAACATCCCGCGAGTGGCCGCTTATGTCAATTTCCAGCTTCCGGCGCCGCACTATTAACATACTACTGATAATTATTGGAAGTTTTATTACTCAAAATAAAAGTTACTCGTGTTTTAATGACCATGAGTAATACTGTGTGTGTGTGCGTGCTTGCTTGCTTGTGCCTGTCTGTCTTTTTGAACGCTGGAAATCATGGTATTATCGGGATGGTCTTGGTAACCGCCGCGGAGAGAACGACACCCAGGCAGGCAGACGTGGTGTTGCCTGAGGGCAGCCTTGTAGGTAGCGGGCAGGAGGAGGAACAGGGGGAGGGACTCAGGTATTACATTGAAACTTTATTACTCCGCGGGTTATTACTGGATACTTAAATATTTTGCCAATAAAACATAAATAACACGGTAGTTCCCCCTCGGGCAGGCAGGGGACGGCCCGGCAAAAGAGATACTTTTCCGGGAGGAGGCGGCGGTGGTCTGGCACGATTGTCTCTTCACATTAAGTGGTATGCACGCCCGCCTCCTCCAGAAGGGTGGCTTAGTGTGACTCATGGCAATGCACCTCGCCTGTTGCAAGCTGTACACACCTGTATGGCATTATACCAAACGTGTTGAACATTTTGTCGCAATATAAGCTTGGCCGTCCCCGCGTGCCCTGCTCTGCCCAACACATGCGCCCACCACAACGCAATAGTCGGTTTAAAAATAAGTTCTTTGTTATTAACGAAGTTGTTACACGGCGTAGAATTCTGTCTATAGTAAAAGATGGGAATTCTATATATTGGTTTCCTTGTGTGTGTGTGTGTGTGTGTGTGTTTAATCTATTTATATATTTTCTGTGCATTTTCGAGCTGGGTAAGAAAATATAAACTTTACTGTCCCTACTAATCCCGATGATAAGATATACACTTATTTAATGATTATTTCGTTAGCTTCCTCCTCTTCATCACTCCAACACTTCAACCACCGACCGGTTCCCTTCTCTACGACTCAGGCGTTTGTTTCATATACAATACCATGGTAACTTTTATCTGTAAAAAATATGAGAAAGAAAGAGAGAGAGAGAGATCCTAACGTTCGGTAATATAATAAAAAAGCAATTCAACAAGTGCGCAGTATCCATCTCAATTTTTTCTCCGGCTGAATATATATCAAATTAATTTTCATTCAAATTTTTCATCTTCTCCAGTTTTGGTGTGAGTAATTTCAGTTAGGACAAGTCGGCACAAGCAGCGTGTAATTGTGGCGATCCCCCAGCTGTTTGGCGGAGCCTCGAGGCGCATAGCTGATGCTTCAATCAGATACACTGCCGCTGTTTAATATTTTGAATTTTTATTTACATTTTTCTGTTAAACCTTGGGCTGAGGCAGATATGGGAGTGATGCGGTGCTTTCTTGTTTCTCCTCAGGCTGCTGCTTCTGTATGGTGTGGGCGATGTTCTGTGTACTGATGTCTCACATTGTGATAACTTCAGAGCATACACATAACTGTAAAAACAGAGGTAGCCGTAGAATGATAGATTTTAAATATTAAATATAATATAAAGTTACACTGTTGGCCAAGCAAGATAATTCAAGTTTCCCTCACACGAGGGTGAGCATTTTCTATTACCCACACACACCTGTCTTTCACCACCCTCGTTAATTACCCTCATCGGCAATACCTGCGGCGGCTCTCCATGGGGACACTCGCGACACCTCACGCCGCGGGGACGCTGAATTATGGCCACTGCCCGCAGGTGCCCGCCCTTCCTTTTACGGCCAATGATTTTTATCCGTAAGCCGGCCATCAGCGGGTCGGATAAGAGAGTGAGTAACCTGCCTAATGACGTGTGCTGAGGCGGGGAGGGAGACCGAAGGGAAGACACTCAGGGAACCACTTGTGTGTTGGGCAAATATATGGGACGGAGAAGGAAAACGAAAATTACAATACCAGAAATAAGTAACAAAAAAAGTAAATAAACTATACGGATATTAAATAATCGCATGAGAATTTACTGGAGCATCGAAAAAAAAGAAAAAAGCAGTTGATAGTTTGAAAGAAAATGGGATAGTAGGTGAGAGTTAAGGCGGGAGACGGAGAAGGACGAGACGCTGAAGGAGTTATTACATCATTGGCGTTCTGAGTTATTACAGGTGAGGGTGGTTGTTATCCGGCAGGTGGCGGCGTCATTAGCGTCCCCCCGGGGTCGCTGACACCCCTTGGCCACCTGAAAGCGGGTCTTCGTGTTTACAATCTTATTTATGAGTAGCGGAAGGGGAGGCGTGAGGGTGCACTTGAGGGGCTGAGGGAAGCCTGAGGGTGCCGCGCGAGGCGTCAAGTAATAGTTAGCCTCCCGCCGAGGTGACCTGATGCCTCATGTCTCTCCGGGACATAGAATATTAACACAGATGGCTCGAGACTGCGCTGGGATGTGTCTTCGCCATATACTATTGTTGTTCCTCTACTACATTATTACTTCCATCAAGATTCATCAATAATCTTCCAGCGTTCATTGTTTGTAAAGCCCTTAGGTAGTAGTGCGACAAGCATTGGTCCCTGTCCACCACCACAAGCTGCATCCATAACCACATGACTCGTCACCATGAGCACCATGAAGCGTCACCACCTTTTTCACCAACACCCTGCCTCGCCAGCACTGCCATGCTGTGCCTCCATCACATAGATAGCGTGATCGCCAGCGCCGTCGCCTGAGCGGTCAATAGCAGCGGAAAGCTGTGAATTGATTACAGTAGTTTCTGTTAACAACAACTGTGTGTTACCTCCACGATGCCCCTCGTCATGGCAGTAGCAGCGGCAAGACAGCAGTGGCGGGACTGTCGCCTCGCTGCCGCCACGCCCAGTCACCAACTCGTTCACAGATCTACTGGAGAGGCGTGAAATCTGGGCTTAAATTATCTACACAAGATCGACTGCACGGGGATTTTGTTTTATTCTTTACTGCACTTTTTGACCGGACGAGCGGCGCAGCGGCGGTAGCCCCCGTCACCCCGTCACCCCGCACGGCCCCGCCGGTGATGCTGTTAGCCACACGCGGGTGCAGACAGGATCGATGGGACAAGTGAGGCTGTTGGGTGTTAGCGGGTCCCTCTGTGTGTGTGTGTGTGTGTGCGTGCGTGCGTGTGTATGTGTGTGTGCTGGAGCGTGTTTTCATAAATCTTATCATGAGCTGCTCCTAGCGACATATTGCGAAATATGGAGTGAGTCGTTACAAACAGTTGTTTGGCTGAGATTTGCATGGTAATGTCATGGGGAGATGCAAAAGTGTACTCACCACACAGGGGAAGGCGTTTCTTGCTGTCATTCTCACCTGAAACACATGAAACGATGCTATCAGCAGACGGGTGGCATCACTCAGTTTTATACTGAGTACAAGGAAATATAAAAATATAAGACTTATAAATTGGTTGACGCGTTCGTGGAAACATCATGCTTTTTATGAATGACTCAAACACACACACACACACACACACACACACACACACACACACACACACACACACACACACACACACACACACAGTATGTAACCCATGCATACTGCATCCCATGTCTTCATATTTGCATGTCAACATTTATATGTCTGCATCTATCTCTGTTATTCTTTTTGTCTATTTGATTTATATACCGATCTATATATATATTCTTACTAGTTATCTATCTATCTATCTATATCTATCTATCTATCTATCCAGAACAGATAGAAGAGAGAGAGAGAGAGAGAGAGAGAGAGAGAGAGAGAGAGAGAGAGAGAGAGAGAGAGAGAGAGAGTATTTCCTTCTACTGCTGAACAAAAGCATGGTGGCAAATGCAAATCCTTGGATGGCGGCGGTGCATGTCATACAGCGAGGCACGGAGGCTGAGGCAGCACCACGGCGGGCGGCACTCAATGAGAGGGCTACACAGGATCGATCACGCCACACTAGTGCTTGTTATTGACGGCATAGGCTACGACAGGTGGCTCTTCACACACACACACACACACACACACACACACACACACACACACACACACACACACACACACCCGGTAGCTCAGTGGTTAGAGCGCTGGCTTCACAAGCCAGACGACCGGGGTTCGATTCCCCGGCCAGGTGGAGATATTTGGGTGTGTCTCCTTTCACGTGTAGCCCCTGTTCACCTAGCAGTGAGTAGGTACGGGATGTAAATCGAGTGAATTGTGACCTTGTTGTCCCGGTGTGTGGTGTGTGCCTGGTCTCAGGCCTATCCGAAGATCGGAAATAATGAGCTCTGAGCTCGTTCCGTAGGGTAACGTCTGGCTGTCTCGTCAAACTGCAGCAGATCAAACAGTGAAACACACACACACACACACACACACACACACACACACACACACACATTGTACTGATCAGAGTTTGAGAATTCCAGTTATGTTAATAATAATGTGACAATATGATGATTCCTGCGCAAAATCTACAGTACAGTCCTTAGCAGTAGAACATTCATGAAGATCTATCGCTAATGAGTTCTGATGAGCAAGTACATTAAAAAAATACGAAATTTTGAACTTTGTCACCTCAGTATGAACTTTCTTTACACACACACACACACACACACACACACACACACACACACACACACACACACACCGCGTAGTGTAGTGGTTAGCATGCTCGACTCACAATCGAGAGGCCCGGGTTCGAGTCCCGGCGCGGCGAGGCAAATGGGCAAGCCTCTTAATGTGTGGCCCCTGTTCACCTAGTAGTAAATAGGTACGGGATGTAACTCGAGGGGTTGTGGCCTCGCTTTCCCGGTGTGTGGAGTGTGTTGTGGTCTCAGTTCTACCCGAAGATCGGTCTATGAGCTATGAGCTCGCTCCGTAATGGGGAAGACTGGCTGGGTGACCAGCAGGCGACTGAGGTGAATTACACACACACATACACACACACACACACACACACACACACACACACACACAATTTTCGGCCATGGCAGGTGTGAAGCAACAAGACACATCAGTTCCGAAAGCGTGCATGATACAAGATAACTGAAAAAAAAAGATATATGTAACACGTAAGCACTTACACACATGCGCGCGCTCTCAATATACATAAACTACGCAACGTCACAAATGAAAATACCGCACTCACACATTCACGGGGTCTCTTTTCCCAGTTTCAGTAAATAGCGAAGCCGGAGTATTATACTCGCAGTGTTGACAGAGTTTTCCCTCCACTCCAGCCACTGATACCGAACGAAAAATTGAACCAAACTCCAGTTGGCTTTTAAAATTTGTTACGGCTCTCCTTTTGGAACAACATTATTAATAAGATGAAATATGATTCGACGTCATTTAGTTTCTCGTGTGTGTGTGTGTGTGTGTGTGTGTGTGTGTGTGTGTAGGCAAACCCTACGGTAATTATGCTTAATGTTCCAGTCACTTCATAATATTTCCATTCACAGTTGATTCATAAGTTTACGTATGTTTCCCTTTACTCCAAGTTCGTTTGGCTCTATCTCATCCATCATTACTTCCCGTTTTCCTTGTGTAACATGGAAGTACGCTACGCTTTTTTTCTTTTTTTATTCAGTCTCCCTTTTCATTAATATCGATCAGGTCCGCAGGAAAATCAATGAGTAGCGTTTTCTATTTCATTGGCTTTGTGTACTCGTCGAATTCTTTACTTTGAGGGATAACTACGTGAAAAGAAAACGTTGTGTTGGCTATAAATGCATTTTTTATTTTTGTTTTTTGTTCTCTTTTGTTTTTGGACATTTATGTGAGTTGGTCAGAGTACACGCTATTAGGATTACACTTCAGCCCTGGTCTTACTTATTGCAGTGTTTGTAAATAAAATCATAAAAGTCATGTGCACTATTTCAAAATGATAAACAAAACTGTTTCGAAAATTCTATGAAGTGTGTGTGTGTGTGTGTGTGTGTGTGTGTGTGTGTGTGTGTGTGTGTGTGTGTGTGTGTGCCTCTAGTACGTGACATTAATTTCTTTATGTACCATTTTTTCTCTCATAATAAATAAAAAAAGAACAGCTTGATTTTTCACAAGTGCCATGACTGAGAGATGAGCAATTGTGTGTGTGTGTGTGTGTGTGTGTGTGTGTGTGTGTGTGTGTGTGTGTGTGTGTGTGTGTGTGAGAGAGAGAGACTACGTAGCTCGTTTTCCTACACGCAATCATGTCGTGCTGCAAGTGTTGTGTTCGTTGATATCTGAAGACGTGTCTGTTTTCCTGGTTATACTTGTGTAGCGTTACTAGGCAACACACTGCAGCTGCTTCCTTCAACAACAAAACTTCCCTTGAAAGCCAGAGAGAGAGAAAATAAAAAAAAAACACGATGTAAAGATATACATGAGAGAAACGATGAAAGGCAATGATTTACAGAACGTATGCATAAAGAATGAAAGATATACATACTAAAAATCTGTTTAAACGCCATAATTTTCTCAAACACTGATATGCAACTATATGTAAGGAGAGGTTTATTCATAAGAAAACACAGATCATGAATCCAACACCGTTAAAAAAAAAAAAAAAAAATGACAGCCACTCACATGACTTCCTCCCGCTTGTAATGTTGATTGTGGTTAATTTATCATTTTCACTATTTGTTTCATTGTTCCCGCTGGTAAAGGACAATCTGAAATTTAAGCTTATTTTCTTTGTCTTGTTTCCTTCAGGCATGACTTTCTTTTGTCTCTACGATTGTTGTAATGGCGTATGTAATTCATAACTGACCTTCTCTATTACTTCATCTTTATCTTAATCCCGCTTTGTTATCTCTTCGTTGGCTTTATCAGAGTAACGCGCATTAGTATATGTATAAATAATTGAGGTAGAAGTATCAGAAATATAAGCTACATTAATAACAGTAGCAGTCATCGTTGTTTACGGTGATAATGTTGTTGCTGGTAGTGTTGGTGGTGATGTTGGCGTTGTAGCTGTTTTATACCTTGGAATATATATAAAGAGCGGGCTCTGTAAGTCTGACTCATATGTTGTCAATATTTTGAGTATCTAGTCCCTCTTGCATGATACAAACACCTGTTGTGCACCTGTGTGTGTGTGTGTGTTTGTGTGTGTGTGTGTGTGTGTGTGTGTGTGTGTGTGTGTGTGTGTGCCCATTTATCAGTCTCTCTCTCTCTCTCTCTCTCTCTCTCTCTCTCTCTCTCTCTCTCTGTCGCGGAAGAAAAATCGAACCAAGAGGGAAAAAAGATCACATAACGCAACACGAAAATTACAAATTGGCCCACAGCCTCCTACCTCCATCCTCCCTCACCCTCCCCATTCCCACCCTCCCTCTCCTCCCCTCCCTTCTCTCCTCTCCTGCTCTATTCACTTCGGCCGCAGATTGAACACGTCCCCCTCTTCCCCTCTGAACGCCCTCCCTCCTTCCTTCCTTCCTCCATCCCTCCATTCCTTCCTCTCTCCTTTCCTAGTCCCTCCTTTCCTCACCGGCTCCGTCCAGCCAAGAAATAAAAGCGTTCTATTTCATTATTGTGGCAATTTTTAAAAAAGCGAATCCCTGAAAGAAGATGGCTCGGGGCAACGGCGAGGTTGGCTTGTTAAATGGCATTTCTGACTCCGGGAAACGCCAGTCAACTCCGTGAAAATTCCCATCTACCTTTACATGGGGCGGGAGATTATTGCGAGAGGGACGAGGCGGGGAAGGGAAGATGGGGATGGGAAGGGAGAGGAGGAGGAGGAGGCCGGGATGGGGATGTGGAAGGAAGTTGAAGGGATAGACAGGCTTGTGTGTGTGTGTGTGTTTCTGTGTCTCGATGTATGTTTTGTTGAGAGTTTTTGCGTCTGTTTGTGATGTGATGTGTGGTGAAGTGCTCGGAATGGAAGAGATATTGTATTGGTTTTAATGATTCTGGTTGTAGTGGTGGTGGTGGTGGTGGTTATGGAGGTCACGTAATGGCTCTTAGGGAAGTTGTGCTGCGTGGGACTAACTTGTGATTAGCTGGTCAGTGTCTGTAGTTAGAGTGGCTACCGCAGCAGCGTTCACACACACACACACACATACACACACACACACACACACACACACACACACACACACACACACACACACACACACACACAGAGAGAGAGAGAGAGAGAGAGAGAGAGAGAGAGAGAGAGAGAGAGAGAGAGAGAGAGAGAGAGAGAGAGAGAGAGAGAGAGAAGGGGGGGGGTACCAGTAGCAAAAACAACAAACAAAAAAACAACAAACACAGGTTCAGATGAATGTTAATTGGTGTGGTGGGCTTGAATGGAACACGCCACAATCCACTGAATCCGAAATAGGGTTAAAAAAAAAAAAAGAGAGAGAGAGAGAGAGAGAGAGAGAGAGAGAGAGACAGACAACGAAGCTTAAAAAATGAATAATGCCAAATACCAGTTTATATTCTCCCCTGTTAGCCTTAAAAAAAAAGAATCGAAAAAAAAAATCTACTGACCAGCTGAGTCTCGTTTTGGCTCCATCGCTTTGCCGCCCTGAGGTGTGTGTGCGTGTGTATGTGTTTGTGTGTGTGCGCGTGTGTGTCGTGGCCGCGGGAGTCCAGGACTTAGTGGCTTTGATCCGTGTAGCCTCAGGTTATGGCGACCCACCAAGAACTGTCCTGAAATATTGCGGCAACGATGGTTTTAGCGGCGGCTTCAGCGTCATTCACTCGGAGAGAGAGAGAGAGAGAGAGAGAGAGAGAGAGAGAGAGAGAGAGAGAGAGAGAGAGAGAGAGAGAGAGAGAGAAGCAATAAGTAAGGAATGGAGATTGAAGGCGAAGAGAGCAAGTTAGGAGTGGAAGGAAGGAAGGAAGGCAGGCAGGAAGGAAGGAAAGCATCACAGTGTGGCTCTGCAGCTGTACACAACTTCCCGAATTCAGTGTGTTTGGTGTGCACTGTAATCTTGTGAGGGAGAACTTGGCACCGCTGTTAGTACATTGTGTGTGGCGAAGCGTGCGTGCGTGTGTGTATACCTGAAATGGTTCCTCTCTCTAACCTTCTCCCTAATCTGAGGAAAGCATGTGACTGTGGTTATCATGAATGCCGTTTTTGTTTTATGAAAGAGGGGAAAAATGGCCAAGGGCAACGATGACGTAAACAAAAAGTTCCACTGAGATGCTAGTCCCCAAACAAGGTAAAGAGAGTTGGCTAAAACAATAGGATAAATAATTAAATGTGGTTTGTTTATAATTAAGGTGGTTTGTATCCATGTTCTGTTTCTGAATTGCGGGCGTCTGTGTGTGAAATGGTTCCCCGGGTCTTCCCTTCCTGTAAGATGAGGAACGTGTGTGTGTGTGTGTGTGTGTGTAGTTCAAATAAGCACCTTCCTCGGTTAGCTTCGGTTTGTTTTATATTTGTTAATTCCGTCTTCCTTATGGCTTTTGATTTGGAGAGTTACTTTTGTCTGCATTGGAGTGAAATATAAGCGGGTCAATTGATGTTAGTTTCTGAAGTTTAGATACGCATGAAACAGTGAAAACAGATCCAATGGTAAACCTCTCTCTCTCTCTCTCTCTCTCTCTCTCTCTCTCTCTCTCTCTCTCTCTCTCTCTCTCTCTCTCTCGTTCTCCTTTCATGATATATCTGGCACGGTTAAATGTCTCCTCTGCTGGCTGTGGTGAATGTTGATGAAGCTTGGAATAAGGAATGGCGTGGCAGTATTCTTACTCATATAAATCTTAGCTAAATGACACGTCTAGCTTGCCTCATTCAGTGCTAAGCTGTTACACCATCTTGTGTGTGTGTGTGTGTGTGTGTGTGTGTGTGTGTGTGTGTGTGTGTGTGTGTGTGTGTGTGTGTGTGTGTGTGTGTGTGTGTGCGTGCGATGACTGGTGTATTGCTGGCAGAGGATTAATGTAGCACTTTCTAGGTATTTATCTGCTATTTGATGCCCCACATAGCTTGGACACGTGAGATTCGCCATGTCTGCTCATAAGCGAAAGCGTTGTCCAAGTAAAAATCAATAGAGTTTCCAGCTCCTCGAGACGTCTCAGAGTTACATCAGTGAAGGGTGTTATGCGCGGCAGTAATCCAATAAGCCATTAATAGGGACAACAACCTTGGAGTGATACCACCTTTAGCAGCAGATTCTGTTTGAAGTAATTATGATACCTGACAAATGATGGCCAAGTAATTGTTGTCCTTAGAATATTGAATGGTTGGTTGGGTGGACTGACTTAGGTATGTTAGTTAGCACGGGCAGAAAATATTGTTAGTAGAATACTAAAAGTGGACACGAACGACACAATTGGTGATAAAGGGAGAGAAGAATTTGACGAGAAGGGGGAGGAAGAGAAGGAGGAGGTGGTAGTGATGGTGGTGGTTGTGATGGTAATGGTGATGGTC
Organism: Portunus trituberculatus; assembly: GCF_017591435.1. Classification (NCBI taxonomy): domain Eukaryota; kingdom Metazoa; phylum Arthropoda; class Malacostraca; order Decapoda; family Portunidae; genus Portunus; species Portunus trituberculatus. Next base: position 22,166,154 of record NC_059294.1, read on the forward strand.
GTCATGGTTGCATTTCTATAACCGTTTTGTAAATAAAAGCTCCTTTGTAAGTAGAAATAACATTAAACGTAAGACAAATAGACTTCACGGTGCACAGATGGACTCCAAATCAAGAGCTATTAATTAAAGGAAAAAAAAATAGAAACCTCAGAACACGGGCGGAGGAGGAGCGAGTTCCTGGTGGGATGAACAACGCCCTGGCTGGCTAGCTGGCGGGCGTGGGTTGGTCACAGCGTGGTAATGGTGATGGAGCACAACATTGCTGCTCTTTAACTAATGTTTTTGGTCCATAACATATAAAACTTAATATATATTGTGTGTCCGCCATTACGGCGATTGTAACATTGTGAAAATAGCGGAGGTGGCGGTGCTAACGATGCGCGCCTTTTACGGGGAATGCACGGGACGAAAGTGAACCTCAGGTGGCCGTGCCTTGGGACGGCGTATTATTATCATTATTATTATCATTATCATCATTATTATTATTACCATCATCATTACTATTATCATTATAATCATCATCATCATTACCACCATTATCATGATCATCATTATCGTTGTTGATATAATGTAATATCATTACGGCAAATTTCAAGAACTACTACTTACAATTGTAGTTAATACCTTCTTTACTTATTGTCGTTGCCGTTGCTGCTACTTCTGCTGTTGCTGTTGCTGCTGCTGCTACTGCTGCTGCTGCTGCTGCTGCTACTGCTACTACTACTATTTTGCTACTAATGTTAATAGGACTACTGCTGTTAATAGAACTACTATTAGACTATTTCTACTACTACTACTACTACTTCTACCAATACTACTACTACTACTACTACTACTACTATACTACTACTCTACTACTACTACTTCTACCACCACCACCACCACTACTACTACTACTACTACTACTACTACTTTTACTACTACCTGTACACAGGAAAGATGTAGGTAAGTCGGAAGGAAAGAATGATTGAGGCCGTGTTGTTCTGTCACTTGCAGCTTCCACAGTGACTAAACACGTATGAAACCGCTGTTGTTTTGTATTACTACATTCAGAGAGCCAGGCAGCTGCGTGCAGAGTGGCGGTGTTCTGACGCACTGGTGGTGTGTCCTTCAGGGAGCGTTGCTCTCACCTGCTGCAAGGCCCCTTGTTCGCCTCAGGCAGGGTGCTGGGGAAATGGTGTTTCCTTCTAACCTAGCTAGCCTTAATCACACATTCTCTTAGAGATGCTGCCATGCCATGTGGTGGTGAGCGGCGGGTGTCTGGCTGCATGTGTGGACTTCCAAAGCAGCAGACGTTGGTTGTTCAGGTCGTGATGGAGGCTGTCTGGCAGGTGAGCAGCGTTACAGCTCACATGTGTGGCGGGCTATTATCAGTGATGTGATCAGTACTTCTGTTGTGCTACAAAAGTGTAGCTCTTCATCGTGCTATCGATGGCTTTTGCTCCTCATATGCTGGTTTCAGAAATGTTATGAATAGAAAGCTCATCGCATTGGAAATTAAATATCAAAAAACTGTTTCTTTACAGATATGTAAAGAGTGCACTCATCAGACAGCGTGCAGCAGCCTGATGTGTACCGCGGTACTCCCAGTAAAAAAACTGAGAACAAACAAAAACAGTCTCTTCCATATAAGTGACTAGTATTCTATTCCAAAACAATTATTTACAGGTGCTATATTTCATAATGGCTCCAATTTCCGCATCGAGGAGGAATACGCGTCCCAAGCAGCGGCGCCATAGTGCCGTGGTGGACTGCCGCCGCGCTTGGGAAACATTAAAGAATTAACAAATCTCTGGTGAGCAGCGTCACTGAAGGGACTGTGTTGGTTAACTGAAGCCTAAGGGAGTGAAATGCATGACCACTATTGTATTTTCAATCACATGGTATGCTGATCTATGCATGAAAAATCACGCAATCTTTTGATGAAAGTGCATTACTATTACATTCTTAACAATAAACATTTTTGAAAATGGTGGTGAAGAACCGCCATCTTCAGATTCCTAGCTATAACTGGCTGCTGCTAGTGGGAAGGAAAGGGGAGAGGACGTGTAGGGTGTTCCCGATTGACAAGTAAAGGATGGGAGGGCGTGCGGGTGGGAGGGGAAGTGGGTATTGATTTTGATAATGAGTGAAATAAACTGATGATTGAGAAGTATCGATCGCGTAGAGGGAGGGAGGGAGGAGAGCTACGTGGTGACGGTGGTAGTTGATAGTTGATGGTTTAGTAGTAGTGGTGGTGGTAGTAGTAGTAGTAGTAGTAGTAGTTTTTGTCATGTAACTTTTCTAGCTGCTACTAGTAAAATACAGTGTGCTATTCTTCAACCGCCTCCTTTTCCTTCTCTTTCTCCTCATCGTACTACTGTAACTATAACACTACCACCACCACACCAACTACAACAACTACTACTACTACCACCACCACCACCGCCATACTACTACTACTACTACTACTACAATCGTCACTACACCTTTGCTGCTGCTTCTACTGCCAAAGCTATTGTTGCAACGAAAAATTAAATGATCTTTTCATCAGTACAGTAGCAGCAGGAGTAGAGTAAGTAACAATTAGGTGATGAAAGTGACAATAGCGGCCGATGGGAGTCAAAGGTAGTCATTAATAATAGATGAAGGTGATATACTACTCTCTCTCTCTCTCTCTCTCTCTCTCTCTCTCTCTCTCTCTCTCTCTCTCTCTCTCTCTCTATGGTCTTATCTCCCCTCCGCACTGATCTATCTGCTTCATGTTAATCATAGTAAGGGAATTTCCCGGAGCCTTACGAGTAATTTCCCCCATTAACGAATAATTAATTGGTCCTTATTAGGGTGCAAATCACGCCTATTAGGTCACTTCCCGCCCCACCTGACTCATCCAGGTGAACCGTGGGGAGGGGGTGGGGGAGCTGTGGAGGACGGGAGACAGGAGGGAGGGAAAAAGACCGAACTACAGATGGGTAAATTAAGAGAGAGAGAGAGAGAGAGAGAGAGAGAGAGAGAGAGAGAGAGAGAGAGAGAGAGAGAGAGAGAGAGAGAGAGAGAGAGAGAGAGAGAGAGAGAGAGAGAGAGAGAGAGAGAGAGAGAGAGAGAGAGAGAGAGAGAGAGAGAGAGAGAGAGAGAGAGAGAGAGAGAGAGAGAGAGAGAGAGAGAGAGAGAGAGAGAGAGAGAGAGAGAGAGAGAGAGAGAGAGAGAGAGAGAGAGAGAGAGAGAGAGAGAGAGAGAGAGAGAGAGAGAGAGAGAGAGAGAGAGAGAGAGAGAATAAAAGCTAAGTGACAATGATGGTGGAGAAATACAAGAATCATTAGTAATCTTGTAAAACCCAGAGAGAGAGAGACACAAACGTACAATAACAAAAAAGAACAACACGAACAACACTTTCACGACCTCACTCAACACAACACAAGCCCTCAGAGGCACTCAAGAAGAGGAAAGAACACAGATACAGTGGCGAGAGAGAGAGAGAGAGAGAGAGAGAGAGAGAGAGAGAGAGAGAGAGAGAGAGAGAGAGAGAGAGAGAGAGAGAGAGAGAGAGAGAGAGAGAGAGAGAGAGAGAGAGAGAGAGAGAGAGAGAGAGAGAGAGAGAGAGAGAGAGAGAGAGAGAGAGAGAGAGAGAGAGAGAGAGAGAGAGAGAGAGAGGTTCCGTCAGGAGGGTGTTGGTTAGGTCCTGCCCGAGCGGAGCCGCTGCTGGGGTAACAAGGTCCATTGAATAAACGTCATCTTATTACACATGTTTACTGTAAAGAGTGAGGGGGACGAGGAGGGGAGCTGCGCCGCCTGTATGGGAATTCTTCGTCCAATTTCCCTAATCTTTCGTCCCCTTTCAAGTCTAGCACCGTTAAATGAGCCAATGCGCGCTCCTCTGCGACTCTGTTTCTCTCGCGTCTTCGTACCGTGTTTTCATCTGGGAACGTACACTTAGCATGAATACACAGACGGTGTTTCTTTCGCTTCCTAACGGTGTTGTAGTCGATGGAAGACACGAAATGTTGCTTCTGCTCTGCGTCTTGTGGTCTGACCGAGGAGAGAGCGAAGGCCACACAAACGAGAACGACGTTTATCAGCAGTTTAGCGCCGACAAAGGGAGGGAAGAATGAGGGAAAGAGGGAGGAGGAGGAGGGAAGTGTTGTAACGGGGGAATTAATGACGCTGGTAGTAGTGGTGGTGGTGGTGGTGGTGGTGAGGCTCCGCACGTGGTGTATAAGAGGGAGAAGTGAAAACAAAACAAAAACAAAGGAGGGAGGGATGGCTGGGAGGGGAAATATAACAGACGGGTAAGATCTGAGTGAAGAGAGGATGACAACATCGTGAAATGGAGAGATGAGGAATAAAAAAGATTTTGGGATTATAAAATAAATCAAAGGAAGGTGATTGTATTAAGAGAGAAGAGAAGATAGGGAAAAAGAGTGAAAATTGGTGGTGGAATTAAATAAGAAGAAACGAGTAAGAGAAGAGCAGATGGACAATAATTTTATTATATTCTACGATAAACAGACTTTAAATAATTTCTCAATTTTTTGAATTAAGAAAGAATAATGAATTGCAGAATACAAGACAGAAAAAAAATGTAGTAACAGTAGATATGATGGTAACGTAGTGGTGGTAAAAATAGTACTAGCAGCAAGAGTTTACTGAATTAACAACAAACACACACACACACACACACACACACACACACACACACACACACACACACACACACACACACACACACACACACACACACACACACATTCTCCCCCAACTCTCCACTACCTTCACCGTACCAATATAAACTACCACAACACGAATTAAAACCACTCTCACCTAACCCATCTCTAACAACCCTGCCCTTCACACTCCACCTCCCCTTCAGCTTTACCCTGTACACAACACTAATCATAACTAATCATAGCAAACAATTATTTAACCTAACCTCACCTGACAGAACCCTAGCTAAACCATACTCCTCGTTACTGCAGGATGATGAACGGGCAGCAGGGAGGCGCCGCATCTGCCCGCTCCTCGGAATCCAGAGACGCACACCACGATGATGAGGACGACGATCTTATCAACCCAGGTTCCCCCACCCCCCTGGACGACACGGACGACGAGGACCTGTCTCTGGGTGAGTGTGTGTGTGTGTGTGTGTGTGTGTGTGTGTGTGTGTGTGTGTGTGTGTGTCAGTGAAAAAAGTAGACAAAGAAAAAAGTTATATGATTTCTCTCTCTCTCTCTCTCTCTCTCTCTCTCTCTCTCTCTCTCTACGGTACTGTACCCTTCAATATACATGAGCTTTGTCCTTCCCTCCATGAGCTTTGTCCTTCCTTCTCTCTCTCTCTCTCTCTCTCTCTCTCTCTCTCTCTCTCTCTCTCTCTCTCTCTCTCGTGGTCACTGGGTCTGAAATTTCTGTCGATTGGATTCGATGATTCCCAAAATAATTCCACTGAGGCTCGGTTAGTTCTAATTCTGCCGCTGATGATGCAGTGATGTTTATTTGTTTGATTTAATTCAGCGGGCGTGTCCAAAGTGCTCATTTGGGAGGCCATTATTCCAGGCCATGATGGAAATTTTACAAGTCACGGGTTTGCTGGAATGACTAGCTGGTGTGTGCAAGCTGTGTGGTGGAGCTGGCCAGTCTTGTTGGGAAGATTTGCAGTAGTAGCTTGTTTTCTAGTTTAGCTGTTTATTGTAATACACTCGGATGCTACACACACACACACACACACACACACACACACACACACACACACACACACACACACACACACACACACACACACACACAGGTAGCCACTGTACCATTAATTACTTTATTTTCCAAGTCTACTAACTCTTGATTTTGGACTTATGTTAATTTAATGCCACTAATTGGTATTCATTAAATGCTAATTAATAACGCAACTTTTAATTTACCCCCGCGCCAATTAATGTTAATTGTTAATATTTGAATAGATGATTTGTTAATGTGTCCATCTGAGGCTGTACAGGCCCGCCTTGACCCCCCTTGCTGCCCCCATCTCTCTCTCTCTCTCTCTCTCTCTCTCTCTCTCTCTCTCTCTCTCTCTCTCTCTCTCTCTTGTAATAGTAGTGGTAGTGATGATATTGTAAAAATGTGTTCAAAATTATATATATAAAGTTCAAACATATTGATAATCCTGCACTTTGCGCACACGTGTAAGTATACACATTTGTGTGTGTGTTTCAACAGTGTTAGCGGCGAAGCGGTTGTACAAACATTACCTTGACGCGTGTGGCTGGGAGTTGCCGCCGGCCCGCCTACCACAACGCCTCCGCCGCCTCCGTCGGGAGGTGGGCGGCCAGGTGTTGTTCCCGCCACGGTCATGTCCTGCCACTTAATTAGTCTTGTCTCTTCCCAGGTACTCACTCCCCGCCACCTGTGTCGGAGAGCCCTCTGCCTCCTGTCGCTGCCGGAGAGGGAGGTGGTGTTGTGTCCCCAGCTTCAAACACACCCTCCTCCCAGCCGCCCTCGGTGTCCCCGCATCCAGCTAGCATCTCCCCTCATCCCTCCTCCATATCTCCCCACCCCTCCACCACGCCGCCACAAAACTCTCCGCTGCCTCTTCTCAAGAGCGACGCCTCGCCTCCCTCGGAGCACCACATCGCCGCCGCCCCGCCCATCACCACCTCCGCCGCCACCACCCTGCCGCTAGAGGCCACCAAGCCCTCCTACCTGGTGCCCCCCATGTCCTCCCTGCCCCTCATGACATCCTTAGCCACCTCCCTCGCCTCCCCTCTCTCCCTCTCCTCGCTCCCCTTCTCCTCTATGTCAGCGGGGGAGGGCTTCAAGTTCCCAACACACCCCTTCCTCCCCCACCCACACCCACTCCTCCACCCGTTCTCCCTCCACCATCCCCTCCCACTAGTCAACCCTCACTCTCACCCCTTCTTCTCGGCCCTGCCTCCCCACAATCCCTCGGCCACTTAGAGCCAACCCAAACTACTATACCTGGATGAGTCACACCGTCTACCTGTTGATTACTTTTTAAATGCCCATATTTTCTTGATCCCAAAATAAAAAAGCAGTTTGTGTATAATGCCTTGTTCCTTTTCTTTTTCTTTTTATCATACGCTGTTCCTTCTTTTTTTCTATTCTTATTCTTTAAATGTTTCGTGTAAAGTAAATGTCTCTTCTTCCTTCGTTGCCGCCGCCGTCAGTCTTAATTAAAAAGTCAGAGTGACAGACAGCAAACAAGAGCCTCAATCATTGGTCACAGTTGCACAGATGCCCCGCCCACACCGCCTAGAGCCCACCAATCAGGAACGAGATGAGTGTTTACTTCCTCTTAGAAATTCGTGGAGACAAAAGAATTAGCAGGATGGAACCAGAGTGAAATTCTTGCTGAACCTGCCGGAGCCGCGCCGCGCCAGTTAAGCCAGGGAAGGAAGTGGAGAACTTGAAGACTCGTGTAAATTCGGGCGTCGCTTGCCAAGAGGGAAAAGTTTTACATAGCCTTTTTTCATCTTTTTTTTTTTTTTTTTCTTTAACTCTCATGGTACGATTCTTGATTTTCCTGAATGTCTGAGTCTGCCCTGCTTCAGCCTGGCTTCCCGACCTTCCCTTAAACCTAAACCTCGCTCCTCTGTGTCTCTATCAATGCATTTAAGTAATAATAGGAGGAGTGAGGGACAGAGGGAGCCCGGCAAACTCCACTTTCCCGACACTCCAGCACTGCGAGGCTTTGAGAGAATTCTAATTAAGTAAATAAAAGCCCGGACAGGCCCTCTCTCCAAGCTCTTGTGGTCATTTATTCTAACCTCAACCTGTTTTAACTCAACTCACTTGTTGGAGCCGCCGTCGCCGCCCTTCGTCAGGCGGGTAATCAAGGAAGGTGTTGAAAAAAAAAAACATTCGCTCAGGAGTAAAAACAAGTTTGAGGAAAAAATTTTGTATCAGGTTCATTTACGACAGCGGGTTGGGGACATGTTGGGGGCGTGGCGGGGCCGTAGTGGTGATGGTGGTGGCAGTGTTGGGGCGGGATCATCCACTCACAAGTCCTTGCTGTGGCGGCGGGGCGGGTCCTCCATTGTCAGCCTGTCCGTGCTTCACTTCCCCTCCAATGACTCTGGACTGGTGGAGAGGGCGGAGGAGGAGAGTTCAGTCCCCGGCCATCACGTCTGTCCGCACTACTGACGGCGGCGCAGCAGGAAAGAATCAGGCGCTTTCTTTTCTACTTTTTAATAACGAAGCTTGATTCAAAGATAACTCCGATGTTTTCTTTGCTGTGAACTTTTTATCTCTTGGTTTAATCACATATTTTCAGACCTTGGTACTCTTCTATCCCGTCATCCCTCCTCTCCCTCCATCCACACAGACTGCCTCCCCTCCTTCAATACCACACCCATCCTCCCTCCACCTCAACTGTCCCTGTTTCACCACATCTCCCTATTCCCACAACCAGACCCGCTCTCTCATACACACAAAACTAAACGGTGTCAGTGAAGTGCTTAGATAGAGTCAGTGTACTGTTCCCTTCCCTCCCCCAACCCTTCTCCAACACACCAAAAAACCATCGACTCTGTATATAACCCTCCCATTCTCTCCCCCATGCCTCCCTTCCCTCCTCCCGCCATGTCACTGCACACCCACACCTACACGGACCTGCCTCCCACCATCTGCCTTACCCACACGTGTACATAGACCTTCCATCCCCCCACCACCACCTCCTACCACACTAACTGTCCCCAATAACAGGCTGCCGAATCCCCCCTCCCATCCCCCCCCCTCGAATCCCAGTGTAATAAGTGTGAAGCGGATTCTTGAAGCTACGAGTGATACATTTTGAAGCAGCGTTCTCGTCTTTGCTTCATTGTTGAGGGAAGAAATATTGACTTGTTACGCCGATCGGTTGTCTCCCGGTGAGGACGAGGTGTTAATGAAGTGAGCTTCGTCAGCCAGATGGAGGACAACCAAAAGAATATATTTAGTCGTCATTGGTGAACCGGCGAGGACTCAGTCAGTCATCTGAATGGCACTGGTTCGATTCCCCCACACCTGAAGCTTCGAAGTCCCGCTCGTTGTACTATATTTTGAGACCTTTGATGGCGTTTATTGCTACTAAAGCATTTCTCGCAGAGTTATTGTTGTAAATACAAATTATTGTATCTATCATTATTGTGAATAATAAAAGACTATTAATAGGGAGCTGTGTTTGGTGATCCTCTGGTCTGTATCACAAAACTTCTGTCCTCATACCAATTCTTTTGTTAGCATTCCTAGAAAGCAGGACAGAAGATAAACTTTATAAGTATTTACAGCCTTCGACCAACCTGAGTCTAGTATAGAACATAAGCACTTCTACCTAAAGAATCAGCACCACCAGCAGTGAAGATACGACATTAGCACTGCAATCACCGCCTACGGTAGCAATTGCACCACCAGCACCAAAGCAGCAGCACCACTGCCAGTAAGAAAGTAGCACCATCACCGCCAGTAGCAGAACTACACCCCCGCATGGAGTAAGTTGTGACGTGATGAATATAACCGTAGCTGAACGCTTTCCTTCACCATGATTGCTTCTATTACACAAACAGGGACACGCATAGGACAGAAAGATCACATTTACTAACTACGCAATCTAAAATACAATACGCTATGTCACACACACACACACACACATATACGGAATAGCAGTAGTGTGTGTGGCTCAGGGAGGCGATCAAACGTCTTGCTGTGTGTAGGAGACAATCCCAGCCACAAATATTGACCTGCTCTTTCTCTTCGTGTCCTCCTTTCTCTCTTCCCTTTCCTGTTTGTATGTCTCTCCGTCTGTCTGTGTGTCTGTATGTTTCTGTCTGTCTGTCTGTTTGTCTCTATACTATTCCACCTCTAACATTAGTTCTTTTCATACTTTTGACCCTTTCAGTACTGGGATGCATTTTTTACCTTGAGTTTTGTGTATGATAAGACGATTTTACTTACATTAGGAAGGATCTATGGACGTCAGAAGGTTAATAGCAACAGTTTTTACTATTTCAGTCCCCATTAAGTTTCTGAAGCTGTATAAAATCGCCGAATAGTAAGCAGGATGAATATGGAAACGCGTCATGGTACTGAAGGGCTTAAGAGTACGATATAATTTACAAGTCATTACAAACAATAATAATAACAATTACAATGATTAAAAAAACAGTAGTAATAACAACAGTAACAAATAGTAAACCTAATAAATAAATGATGACGATATTGATAACGAATAATAATAAAATTAAAAATAATAATAATAGTGATAATAATAATAATAATAATAATAATAACAATAACAATAATAATAACAGCAGTAATAATAATAATAATAAAAATGATAGTCGTAATGTGTGTGTGTGTGTGTGTGTGTGTGTGTGTGTGTGTGTGTGTGTGTCACCCTTTCCCTCGCTAGCCGCTGTACCGCGATAAATGAATCAACACCATTGTATTCAACACTCCCTCGCTTACTTCATAGCTGTCATCACACCCATCACTCCCACACAACCTACCATCATCACGCCTCTCCCTGCTACACCCCGTCATCACCACGCCACACACACCTCACCATCACCCATCATCACCAACAGTAACTCAAAGCCCATCACCACCCCATCACCAGTCACTACTTTCTCACCTTCATTATCACTCACCACGCACTGTCACCACTCTGCACTAATCATCACTCTGTCGTTCCTCACCATTCCCTCACCATCTGTAACTTTGTCACTGTCATCCATCACCACCCATCACTTCCCGTCGCAATCTGCCGCGTCTTTCCATCACCATTAAAAAACACCATTGTTCGTTCTTTCATCACCCTCACCATCCTATGAGACTCAGGAATCACTAAAAATACAACGAATATATTTTTTCTCCAATGACCAGGATTTTTCTCTTCTATTAATTACTTTTTAATGGACAAATCCAGCAATACGGCGGGTCAGATACAAATGATAAGAAAAATCAATTAACATAAGTTCAAACATAATTAAAAGGTAAATAATACCGATAGATTTTTAAACGTGTCTTCTTTCAATAATCAGCAACGTTATCTTTATCTTTATCTATTTTTTTTTTTTTTTTTTTTTCATTAACAAGTCAGACATACGGCAGTAGGGTAGATGCAAATGACGAGAATATGCCGCCGTGGTACAGTGGAACCATGCGTGCTTTGGGGTCCGAGGGGTCTCCAAGCGCACGGGTTCGAATCTTGTCCACGGTCCGAGTGTAGGCTGGGCTTCCTCACTCAGGGCAACGGTTTCCTAGCGGGTGGGCTTTGAGATAGGAGGTACCTCAAACAGTATCTCCTTTAGCCCATAAATTCCTGTGAAAAGCCCACATGGTATAAAAAAAAAAGAGAGAGAGAGATGGGGCTTCATTTCTCCCACTGGGTATGATGAAAGGAAGGTGAAGAAAGAAACAAGGTAGAAAATAGTTAAACGTCTAATAATGAAGAACGAGGAAGAAGTTATGGGAAATGCAAGAAGGTACAGTAGGCAAGAAAGAAATAGAGGAAGTAGATAAGGGGGAAAATACGAGAACACTGATATATTCATGTGAAGGCGGAATCATGGTGGGGGTCGAACCTCTGGCGGGACACAAGAAGAGTAGCGAGTTCCAACACCTTACCAATGAGACCGCGATGAAAGGAGGTGGAGGAGGAGGAGGAGGAGGAGGAGGAGAAGATATAAAAAAAAAGGAACAAGAATAAGAAAAACAATAACAACAACCAATACAACAAACTTCACTCCACACTGTTTCATTCATACCCCCTTCTACATAATAATAGTATCCATGCATCAGTGATCCCATAAACACAAGTATAATCCTCTTTTCTTTATTCATCCTTCCTCCTTGCATCTCTCCGCCTTTCCATCACTTCCTCACCTGCACACCTCCGACTCTCCCACTCCCCTTATACACATCCCTCCACACTCCCTTCTCCAAGCTGACCTGTGAACGGAAAATCACTCGAGTTCTTCGCTAGCAAATTGGAAACGAGACCACATTTAATCACGATGCCGCCCTCCATCGCAGCGTGTGACAACTTGGAAGCGTCGCCTTAATGGTGCCATCAAAGGGCGCTGTCTTTTTGTAGCGCCCAGAGTACTACGTCAAGGGGTCTGTGGAGGGCGGTGGCGTCTTCCTGAAGGAGGGAGGGAGAAAGAGAGAGGAATGGATCGGAAATGCAAGATAGGAAAGATAGGTTGTACGAGTAGGAGGAGGCGAGACTTTGAGAGTAAGATGAAGAGGGGAAAGAGTTAATATGACAAAAGAAAGGTATGCATTGAGTGTGTTCAGTGATAAAAAAAAAAAAAAGGGGAAAAGAAAAGGAAATTGAAAGTAAGTACATAAAGCACGGAAATGGATGTGGAATTCCAATGGTGGATATATATGTTGCATGAGGAAGGGAGGGTGAAGAAGAAAGGAGTTAAAAAAAAAAAACAATAAACGTACGTACAGCATCACAAATTTAAGAAAGAGGAAGGTAAAGAACATGCAATAAAGCACAATAGGAAAAAGATTAATTAAGAATATAAAAAAAAAAGAAAGCGAATTAAGAGCAACAGAAGAAATTGTGTCCATAGAGTGGCGAATAAGAAGAAAAATAAGGAAGGTATGAGAAAAAACAGTACAGAAGGAAAGCGGCAGATGAAGGTAAAAAAAAAAAAAAAAAAAAAAAACAAGAATTACATACAAAAAATAACTAAGGAAGAAGAAAAAGAAGGAATGAATGAAATACTAAAAGAAAAAAAAAACATTTAACAGGAAAAATGAAAGATTGATAAAAAGAAGTGAAAAAAAAAGAAAAAAAATCATACAAGAAGGAGGAAACGTAGAAAACAAACAAGGAATGAAATGAGAAAGGGCAAAGCACGTGTCTATATGGGAAAAAGAGTTAAGAGACTGAAAGGAAGAGCAAATGTGTGAACAGGAGTTAAGAGACGGAAGAAAGTTGGGAAGGAAGGAAGGTAGAGAGAGAGAGAGAGAGAGAGAGAGAGAGAGAGAGAGAGAGAGAGAGAGAGAGAGAGAGAGAGAGAGAGAGAGAGAGAGAGAGAGAGAGAGAGAGAGAGAGAGAGAGAGAGAGAGAGAGAGAGAGAGAGAGAGAGAGAGAGAGAGAGAGAGAGAGAGAGAGAGAGAGAGAGAGAGAGAGAGAGAGAGAGAGAGAGAGAGAGAGAGAGAGAGAGAGAGAGGGAGAGAGAGAGAGACAGAGAGAGGAAAGGAGAAGAGAGAAGACGGCAAGAGAGTAGGAGTAGGAGTAGGAGGAGAAGCAAGAGAAGAGGAGGACGGGAGGTAAGCATGTCAAAAAATGCGTGGCGGAAGGAGGAGGAAGGGAAAAGGTGGTGTGGGTGTGGAAGAA
>NC_059294.1:22184471-22214471 GCF_017591435.1 Portunus trituberculatus
ATCCTATTCCTCCCTCATCCATTTCTCTCTTCCTCTCCACAACGGTGAGAATTTCCCTCCCTCCTTCCCCTCCCTTCCCCCTTCTCTCCTTCCCTCCCCACGGACACTCAAGCTAATAACCCGCCAATTAGACGCTCATCCGAGGAGGAATAACCTGTGGCCACGGCTCGTCTCAGCAGCACTTAACAAGCACTTGGGCTTCTCTCGGCAGTCACTTTATAAATTCGTGCACTGGATACGTCAGAATAAACCGCCAGCCTTTGCTCCTCCCTGTGGATCATACTCAGGGAGGTCTGGCGGGGAGGGAGTTGCCACGCCATGAAGGGAACATTTTAATGGCCTCCAGCTAGTGTCTTATTGCTAGTGTCTGTCAAGCCAATGTGAAGTAATGGCTGCTAATGCTTGGAGTCTTTATCCTCGATGGACCGCGGAGGTTGAGGCATCGAGGCGCCGGACATGTGGTGCTCTACAGATAGACGCAGACAGACAGGTAGGGGAGGGCACGGGTGACCGCCTTGGCCTTGAGAAGTGTAGGCAAGGGATAGGCCAGCTGTGGTAAGGCAGGTAAGGGTACAGTCACGAGAAGTAAAGAAAAATTGTATGAAACCAGAATTAGTAAAAGATTAATGAATTTACTCTGAGTTATTGAGCGCAGACGCCATCAGATACTCACTCAATGGTAATGTATCGCGAGGATGGTAAGACTGGTATTTCAAGTTGTCCAATATGTGTGTGTGTGTGTGTGTGTGTGTGTGTGTGTGTGTGTGTGTGTGTGTGTGTGTGTGTGTGTGTGTGTGTGTGTGTGTGTGTGTGTGGCAAGCAATTATGTGGAGTGCAAACGTAAAGAACATGTTTACTGCCCGCGGTTATAAGTCTGTTATCATGAAGTCAGTCAAGACAACATTAGTATCCTGTGTGTGTGTGTGTGTGTGTGTGTGTGTGTGTGTGTTGCACACACTTCCTCAGTAAAGCGGCGGCGTCTCCCTGTGGCCGCCAAGGGTCACGGCGACACTGGGAAGAGCGAGAAGCTTGACGACAGTAAATCCTGCGAGAAATCAAAATAATTGGCCGATCCGGCGGAGCGGTAGCGGCGGCGGCCACAAACACCGCCAATAACAGGGTGGCGGGCCGCGCCAGTGCTCCTGTTCACGTCGGCTGCGGCGATCTTCTTCCCCGCCGCCGCCAGGCACAGCGGGCGGCCCAGGGGCGACCCTCCCCCGGAGGCAGGGTCGCGTTATCGGTCTTCCTGGACGTTCTCCATCACCGTCAATTACATAACTCCAGGTCGTCACAAAGCACAAGTGTTTCTAAATTGGTCCGTTTGCACCGAGCACCGGGATGTGCTGCTACCGCCGCCGCAATCACCTCCAAGTAAACGTCACCATTATCATGAAAGATGAGTCGCCGGGAAATACACCAGCAGATACGGCAGCTTTACGTCTGCCCGCCGCCTTATATCATATAATTTGTGGCAGTTTTATATGCGCCCGCTTGAGCTGCACTACCTCGAGGGCTTCCCTGTTGATGCCGCAGCCCCGCCCTTAGTGTGTGTGTGTGTGTGTGTGTGTGTGTGTGTGTGTGTGTGTGTGTGTGTGTGTGTGTGTGTGTGTAAACGTGAGAATGACCTTTTGTTTTTGGCCGTGTACGTGCCTGCGTGGCCCCGTGCCTTGAGGGAAGGGAGGGGGTGCGGGGTGCCACCTTCCGCCGGCACCGAGACGCGGAGTTCGGGCGGACATTATTCGGTGTAATTATTCTCGCAGGATAAACTGACGCAAACTTTTTTATCACAGTGCAGGGTTGGCGGTCAGATTGGAATTCCAAATGAGATTTTTCCCCTAAAACTTTCGTCCCCACTCTCAGCCGTCCACGCCGGTGTTGCTCGTCGATAATAAGTGGTAATTAGAGGCAGCGGCCGCACCAAACACGAGGAAATTATTTAACAGCCCAACACAAACCCAGACGCACTTATTAACCCCGAATACTGCAAAAGTTTCTGCCTGTCTGTCCGGTTGTCCGTCCGCTTCCCCGGCCACCTTGCACTGCTTGCTTCAAACCTTTTTTTACATGACTTGTCTCTGTGTCTATCTTATTCACGTAATGAATCAAATACTGCCAAATGTACTTTTTTTCTCTCTCTCTCTCTCTCTCTCTCTCTCTCTCTCTCTCTCTCTCTCTCTCGTTCGTTCGTTTACCTGTCTTTTATCCAAACTCCTTGACTTTCCTGTGTGTGTGTGTGTGTGTGTGTGTGTGTGTGTGTGTGTGTGTGTGTGTGTGTGTGTGGCCGGTATGGTAATGCGGGGGTGGTCGCTGTGGTTCATACGTATTGTTGTTGTGGTATTGTTCTTGTTGCTGTGGCTCCGGACCTCTCCCCACCCCTTCGCTCCCTCACCACCTTCCATGTGTGTGTGTGTGTGTGTGTGTGTGTGTGTGTGTGTGTGTGTGTGTGTGTGTGTGTGTGTGTGTGTGTGTGTGTTCACTGTTTGATCTGCTGCAGTCTCTGACGAGACACCCAGACGTTACCCTACGAAACGAACTCAGAGCTCATTATTTCCGATCTTCGGATAGGCCTGAGACCAGGTACACACCACTCACAGGGACAACAAGGTCACAACTCCTCGATTTACATCCCGTACCTACTCACTGCTAGGTGAACAGGGCCTACACGTGAAAGGAGACACACCCAAATATCTCAACCCGGCCGGGGAATCGAACCCCGGTCCTCTGGCTTGTGAAGCCAGCGCTCTAACCACTGAGCTACCGGGTGTGTGTGTGTGTGTGTGTGTGTGTGTGTGTGTGTGTGTGTGTGTGTGTGTGTGTGTGTGTGTGTGTGTGTGTGTGTGTCAAAATGTAATGATGAATGAGACAAGAGAGAGAGAGAGAGAGAGAGAGAGAGAGAGAGAGAGAGAGAGAGAGAGAGAGAGAGAGAGAGAGAGAGAGAGAGAGAGAGAGAGAGAGAGAGAGAGAATGGAAGATCGTATAGGTTAGTGAATGGAAGAACAAGACAAATAACCAATAATAAACCACTGGTGCTCTCTAATGTTAAAAAGATTAAAAAAATAAAATAAATAAGTGAATAAATAAAACGGAGCAAATGTTTGAATTTACGTGACTTCTTAACTGATTTTGCTAAGGATATTTTCTGTCCCCCGATCGGCTTAAAGACACGACCCACACCTCTGAACTTCACTGCGGATCGATAAATTATTCACCAGTCTAACGAAAGCTGGCCTGGTTTGTTACGTTTCGCTGCAGTGAGATGGAGAGCGTAGCGTGTGAACTGCCTCCTAATCAACCGAAAAACTCAATCCGTTTCCGAACTACACTGTGGTCCGATAACCTACTCATCACCTTAACGAGAGCTGTTCTGGTTTGTTGCAAGTCGCGGTAGTGAGATAACGATCGTACTGTGTAAACTACCAGAGTGGAGGATAAATTTCACAAGCCACGTCATGCAAGCAGGTTTAATGGCGGAAGGAGATCAACAGAAATGACTACCATAGCAACTGAACTGGTGACAAACTCGAAGCAAACCAGGCGAGCTTCATTGCTTTACCGAACCAGGCGACGCTTGCCAAACCAGCGAGGCTTTAAAGGTTTAGCGAACCAGGCGAGGCTTCACTTCTTACTGGTGCTTGACTCGACCACGGCTCCACACGCTGCACATCACTTCTGTATAGGAACATAACTCTGACGAAAGACGAGGCGACGCTGCTTCTCTCCTGCAAATCTGGCTCGTCTAAGGATTCGCAGCTGTTTTGTTTTCTCTTTTCATTCAGTAACATCTAAATATCTGAAATAAAAACAGTCAACAATCTTCGCTAACCAGACAGCTATGTGTGCCACCTAAGAGCAAGTAATGATGATGAATACAGGGCACATTTACCTTGCTGTGTTGACTTTTATTAACAGAACACTTCGAGCTGCTTTGTATTATATTTTTTCGGGTCTTCCGTAACAGGATGTCAAAACGTCTTTCTCGCCAGGTGTTACTTTTATTTTTTTCTTTAATATTTATGGCGACTGGGGCACTTGGAAGATTAATCCCTTCAGTACTGGGACGCGTTTTTACTTTGAGATTTAGGTGTGATTAGACCATTTTATTGACATCAAGAAGGATCTATGGAGGTCAAGAAATTAATGGCCACAGTCTTTACTATTTCAATCCCCCCCATGAGTTTTTGAAGCTGTATAAAATCGTCAAATAGTAAGCAGAATGGATATAGAAATAGTCCTGGTACTGAAGGGCTTAAGATGTATTACTGTTTTGTGGAGCACAGTGATGCCCTGTGAACCATAGGCCATAACACACACACACACACACACACACACACACACACACACACACACACACACATACCACCACCTGTAAATCCTTAACTTCCATCTTGGGCGCCATGTGATCCCGTTGGTGCGGCGTAAGAAATCAATCGGTTTCTTGGTA
Organism: Portunus trituberculatus; assembly: GCF_017591435.1. Taxonomy (NCBI): domain Eukaryota; kingdom Metazoa; phylum Arthropoda; class Malacostraca; order Decapoda; family Portunidae; genus Portunus; species Portunus trituberculatus. The sequence goes on from NC_059294.1 coordinate 22,188,913, forward strand.
GGTCGCAATTCGCACCGGGAAAACACCGCCTCCAGCCAAGACCCCGGAGGCCAAGTGTGTGTGTGTGTGTGTGTGTGTGTGTGTGTGTGTGTGTGTGTGTGTGTGTGTGTGTGTGTGTGTGTGTGTGTGTGTGTGTGTGTGTGTGTGTGTGTGTGTGTGTGTGTGTGTGTGTGTGTGTGTGTGTGTGTGTGTGTGTGTGTGTGTGTGTGTGTGTGTGTGTGTGTGTGTGTGTGTGTCATACATTTATACATGCGTGTACATATAAAAGAGAATCACCGGAAGAGGCAAAAGAGGATGAGGAAGAATAAAAAGAGGAGGAGGAGGAGGAGGAGGAGGAGGATATAATAACACACTATGGGCGGGCTAGAAAGGCAAGGAAATGATGCCCCTGTAAAGTCAAGTAGTGCATGGAAGGAAGGAGAGAGAGAGAGAGAGAGAGAGAGAGAGAGAGAGAGAGAGAGAGAGAGAGAGAGAGAGAGAGAGAGAGAGAGAGAGAGAGAGAGAGAGAGAGAGAGAGAGAGAGAGAGAGAGAGAGAGAGAGAGAGAGAGAGAGAGAGAGAGAGAGAGAGAGAGAGAGAGAGAGAGAGAGAGAGAGAGAGAGAGAGAGAGAGAGAGAGAGAGAGAGAGAGAGAGAGAGAGAGAGAGAGAGAGAGAGAGAGAGAGAGAGAGAGAGAGAGAGAGAGAGAGAGAGAGAGAGAGAGAGAGAGAGAGAGAGAGAGAGAGAGAGAGAGAGAGAGAGAGAGAGAGAGAGAGAGAGAGAGAGAGAGAGAGAGAGAGAGAGAGAGAGAGAGAGAGAGAGAGAGAGAGAGAGAGAGAGAGAGAGAGAGAGAGAGAGAGAGAGAGAGAGAGAGAGAGAGAGAGAGAGAGAGAGAGAGAGAGAGAGAGAGAGAGAGAGAGAGAGAGAGAGAGAGAGAGAGAGAGAGAGAGAGAGAGAGAGAGAGAGAGAGAGAGAGAGAGAGAGAGAGAGAGAGAGAGAGAGAGAGAGAGAGAGAGAGAGAGAGAGAGAGAGAGAGAGAGAGAGAGAGAGAGACAGAGAGAGAGAGAGACGAATGTGAGACAGGTAGCATGATGAGTGTGGTAGGAATGGAAGTGAATGAAGGTGAATGAATAGGAGGAAAGAGATGAGAAGCAAATAAGAAGAGGAAAAAAAAAGAACATGGACGATAAATATGAGAAAACGAGCATAACACAGGAAGGAGTAATAGAAAAATGTAATAAAAATTTAAATAAAAGAGAACAAGAGATAAAAAAAAAAAAGTAATGATGAAAGAAACGAATAGGTGAAAGTTAGAAGAGGGAGAGAACAGAGGAAGATGTAAAGAGGGGAAGGAGGAGGAGGAAGAGTGTAAAAGAAGATAGGCATGTTAAAGGAAAGAATTTATGGAGAGGAAAGGAAACAGAAGAGAAGAAAAGTGAAGGAAGAACATAGCACATTAAGAGATGGGGAAAACAGAAGATAGAAGAATGGAAGAAGAAGGAAATGGAGGAGAAGGATGGGGAAAGACAAGGGAGGAAAATAAGAGGAAGGAAAGAGAAAGGAATGAAGGGAGAGAGAAAAATAAAATGCGGAAAGAAGGAAAGAGATAAAAGAAATGAAGAGAAGGGAAAGATAAGAGAAAAGGGAGAGAAATGAGTGAAAATGAGAGGGGTTGAAGTGAGGGGACTGCAAGAGACTATGGAAGGCCCTGGAGGTAAGGGGAATTAAGGGACTGAAAGACAGAGACTGGCAATGGAGGAGGCTGGACATGAGAGGATGGAGGAGGAGGTGAGGGGGCTTAAGGAGGAGTGAGGGGGCTGGATGAGGAGGAGAGGGGAGTAAGGGAGGAGTGAGAGTCAGGGAGTGAGAAATCTGGAGGTGAAATCAAGGACAGGAGACAAGAACCATAAATGACGGAAATTTGAGTCAGAGAGAGAGAGAGAGAGAGAGAGAGAGAGAGAGAGAGAGAGAGAGAGAGAGAGAGAGAGAGAGAGAGAGAGAGAGAGAGAGAGAGAGAGAGAGAGAGAGAGAGAGAGAGAGAGAGAGAGAGAGAGAGAGAGAGAGAGAGAGAGAGAGAGAGAAATGAGATGAAACGAGACGAGAATAGCATCAACTCAAAATAGATATGCCTTCCTTCCAGAAATACCTCGCTACGAAGAAGAAGAAGAAGAAGAAGAAGAAGAAGAAGAAGAAGAAGAAGAAGAAGAAGAAGAAGAAGAAGAAAAATAAAAAAAAAAAAACGAAATATGAGAAAATGAGAAACAATTGATATGAAGTTATAAAAGATTGAAGTGGATGACAAATTCTCTCTCTCTCTCTCTCTCTCTCTCTCTCTCTCTCTCTCTCTCTCTCTCTCTCTCTCTCTCTCTCTCAAGGTCGCCCCACTTCCAGGAAACTGAGAGAGAAGATGAGGAAGACAACTGTTCGGGGCACCAGCGAGGAAATGGCGTAACACTATTTGTATGTATAAGTATGTGTCGTATGTAGATGAGAGAGAGAGAGAGAGAGAGAGAGAGAGAGAGAGAGAGAGAGAGAGAGAGAGAGAGAGAGAGAGAGAGAGAGAGAGAGAGAGAGAGAGAGAGAGAGAGAGAGAGAGAGAGAGAGAGAGAGAGAGAGAGAGAGAGAGAGAGAGAGAGAGAGAGAGAGAGAGAGAGAGAGAGAGAGAGAGAGAGAGAGAGAGAGAGAGAGAGAGAGAGAGAGAGAGAGAGAGAGAGAGAGAGAGAGAGAGAGAGAGAGAGAGAGAGAGAGAGAGAGAGAGAGAGAATAAGGGAACGAAAAACAGCCAGCCAACCAGAAAAGGAAGGATTTTCCCTATTAGATCGAAGTGGAGGAGCAGTGTAATATATAACAAAGGAAGAAATGAGGGAAGGACGGATAAAGGGAGAGAAAGAGGGAGGGAGAAAAGGCCGCGGTGAGACTACATATGGGTCCACACAAACAGACACAGACAGATGATTTAAACAATGAGCTGCACTTGGGGGTCGTGATAAAAAGACGCTTAACGCACTTCATTCACTAAATCCCCCTCCGGCCTGGGTGGTTAAAGGGAAGAACCTGGAAAGAACGAAGGGAGGGGAATGAAGGAATGGAGGAGGGAGGGAAGAGAGCACCAATGAGCAACACGCAAGACGGTAATCACACACACACACACACACACACACACACACACACACACACACACACACACACACACACAAAAGCTAAGACCCTCCATGGTATTTCTTCTTTCGGAATGGTACACTCATCCTTCCTTCCTCTCCCTCCTCACTCTTCCTCACTCGCTCCCAAACCTTTCCGTCTCCCTTCGCCTCTCCCTCTCTCTCTCTCCTCCAAAACCAGCTGAGCCTTAGCAATCAGTCAGGGGGCTTTTCTTCCTCCACGCCGCCTCCTTCCTTCACCCAGACAGCTTCCACTACGGCTGCAGAATCACGGGATGCGCTTCTAACATCCATATCATCCTCCACACTTCCCGAACTTCGGCTTTCCTTAGTCCGCGGACTGAATGAATTTCCCACGCGAGACTATTTCAACATTGAAGCAAGAGGAAAAAAGCTACACCCACTTCGGAGGCGCCATTAATTAAGAAAATGAGACCATGCATAAAGAAGACCCTAATTACAGCAGAAGGCCCCTCAGCACGCGAATACGGCCACGCAAGGACCCCAACGCCGCCCTCTGCGAGTACCGCGGGCGTGTCCTCCCAGAACAATCACGCTGCTACGCACGCCGCCATCTCTCCTGCAGCGCCCCTCCGTGTATTGGTCGCTAGTCCCGCGCGTCGGGTGTCCGCTGGGTGTAATTCTCCCGTAAGAAAGGAAAACAGAGAAAATAAGAGAGAAAACAAGGAACAGTTTGGTGATATATTCTAATTGGATGTTGTCGTAACGAAGGGAAGTCCCCGGACCGCCCTCGCGCGAGTCTTCAGGAAATTTAATCAACGTAACGATCTTGCCTGATCTCGCTGCCCTCCACCGCGCCGCCCGGACCACCTGCCCGACACCTGCACGGCGCCCAACGAGGTGAGGCGCTCGTCTCGCGATTCCGTCCTGAGAAAAGACTATGGAGGCGCGGCTACTCTAAGGGGCGGTAAGGAGGAAGGGAAAGAAAAAGGAGAGAAAAAGGAGAATGTGCAATGTTTTAAGGGCGGCAGCGGCGGCGGAGGAGGTAGAAGAGGCAGTTAAAATGAAAGACAGATGGGTAAGATGTGGTGGAGGCAGCAGGTGTGGAGAAGGCCGGCAGAGGTCCAGGCCGAAGGTCAAAGACAGGGCGGTGCAGGATCAGGAGTAGGAAAGGTGAAGAGAAGCACATAAAGTAGAAGCCAAAGGAGTAAGCGATACGAATTACGTTCGCAACACACACACACACACAAAAAAAAAAAAAAAAAGCAAACGAGCACACAGGTGAGGGAAGTCAGGTGTGAAGAGGCAGGTGTGAAGGGGCAGGTGAAGGGGGACGTCACCTGCACTAATGACGGACGTGCCGCCGCCCTGGCCCGCGCGTGAAGGTAATCACACCTTGCCACCTCCTGCCATTAATTTGAGCGCCGCTGCAAGATCATCCTGGCGGTAATATCTCCATTATAGTGCTGGGGTGACGTCGAGGAGGAGGAGGAGGAGGAGGAGGAGGAGGAGGAGGAGGAGGAGGAGGAGGAGGAGGGAGGAGAAGGAGAAGGAGGAGGAGGAGGAGGAGGAGGAGGAGGAAGAATTTGTAGAAGATGGAAGAAAAAAAATAAAGAAGGGAAAGAGTTGAAGCAGGAAGAAAAAGAAAAGCGGTGACAAGAAAACCAAAAATAATGAAAGAGAGAAGGACAACAACAACGACGAAATCAACGGCAGCAGCAGCAGCAGTAGTAGTAGTAGTAGTAGTAGTAGTAGTAGTAGTAGTAGTAGTAGTAGTAGTAGTAGTAGTAGTAGTAGTAGTAGTAGTAGTAGTAGTAGTAGTAGTAGTAGACCTTATAAAAGCTTCTATACATTGTTCCTCCTTGCTTTCTTCCTCCTGTCCTTCACTGCCCCCCTTCCCCATCTGCCACCCTCACTCTGCTGTCCCTCCCCTTCATTAGCGCCCTCTCTCTCCACTACCTTCATTTGTTTTCTCCCCTTCCCACATAGTTTTCTCTCCCTCTCACTTTGCTCCCTCCCTTCCCACTTCGTGAACACTGGGAAACAGGTAACTATAACGCTACATTGTAGTCTCTCTCTCTCTCTCTCTCTCTCTCTCTCTCTCTCTCTCTCTCTCTCTCTCTCTCTCTCTCTCAGTAAAAAATGTTGTGTTGAGGGCCACAGTGGTCTAGGACAGCTAGGCTGAAGCGGGCCGCCTTGTGATTCCTTCTAGGGGCTGCCAGTCTTGCAAAGCCTCGTGGCCTGGCACTCTCTGCTCCCGCACGCCTCAGGTGGTTGGGTGGGGATGGAGACCTCCACAATATATCATAGACTGTTTGAAAACCTAATTGGGAGTGCGGCCATTAGCTCGTGTAATTTATACGGTAAAAAATACCCCTGAAATTATTTTTTGAGTTTTCTTTCCATTGAATTGAAAAGACTACCACGGGTGCCCTTCGGCAGCGACAGGGGGAAGCGTACCGTGGTGACTGGATCTAGGAGGACGGAGCCGGCCCCTCCGCCAGGCCTCAGTGTCCCTGTGGCTACAAGAGACACATTACGTTCTCCCAGACAGCCGTATGACCCCTGGCGGACGTCCTCCTCGGCACTGCGCTCTCTCCAGGTCCTGATTACCTAAACATCGGCAGGAAAGATTCATAAATCTCATCTTCCCGGTTGCCGAGCCAACACTGGCACTGGGCGGAGCGCGCGGCGGCAGGGAGCCTCAAGTGCCACCTCCGGTAAGGGTCAAGTTGCAACGAGGCAGTGCGCGCGGCGGCTCTCGGCAGCTGGGCGGCGGATGCGGTCAGCTGGTGAGTGACGGGCGGATAGGGATGTCCTTTAAAAATCTATTATTCCAGACAAATGACGACAAGAGCGAAAGTCCGATGCTATGGCCAGAGGTAGACAACCTTTCAGCGCCTCAGACCCTCATGAACCCTGATATGTTGCTCTTTTCAGTGTTCAATTAAGGAGCAACAATGGCTTAATAAGTCGTGTTCCTTATTTCTCAACTGCAACTTGAGCGGGTGAAAGAGGATTCCGTTTTCTATTGTGTGATCATTGTCTTGGTGGCGGCTGGCGATCGATGCCACAAGTGGAGCCTCCCTCCGGCCTCCGCTGCGCCCCTGTGCAGGCTGGCCGCAGGGGTCAGTTCGGCAGGCAGGGACTGCCAATGTTAGGGCCAAAGGGCTATGTTGATGCCGCGTGTGGATAATTGAGGGAGAGACGGGCGGCAGATTCGCCTCCGGGACGAACAATGTGTGTAGGGGGAGGCGCGGGGTGGCGGGGGTGGCGGAGGCGGGGGTGCTGTGAGCACGGAAGGCTATGCTTCACATCTTCGCTTTGGCATTCTCTTCCTCAGCAACCCTGCCTCGCCCCGCCACGCAAGAGGCCGCCGCTAATATGGCTCAAGGCTGGGAAATGGCAGCTCAGGAAACAGTTCTTATTTCTCAAACCTGAGACCATCGGCCAAGCGGGGCGGCGGGAGGGACCTGGGAACGCTGCAGCATGGCGGATCCTCACGTACAGTCCAAGGCGGAGACGCCGGGGCAAAACAGAGCCAAGCTCTAGGCGTTGAGAGAGTCGGTGGTTCGGCAGGCGGAGCACAGCCGTTGGCCTCAGTGAACGGGGTGCCGCCAAGCACTGTCCCCCGCAGCCCCGCCCAGTTCTCGATTTTCGGGCAAACATGGATATCTGTTGTGCGGTGATGTATAGGCCTCCCCGCGGCAGGCCCTTTGTCTCGACTGATGGCCTTGCGCCGCCAGGAGCACCGGTCTGGACGGCAGGAAACGCTTCCCTCCACCGCTGCTTCATGAACCACTCGCTGCAGAGGTTTTGTTGGCGCACCAGATTTTCCAGACTCCTGCTGCCACGCATATGCTGCACGTGAGGTCTGTGAAACGCAGTGCGTCTGAATTTTAAGCTGTTACAAAGATACACTGCTGTATTTGTTTTCCTCACACTAAATATGCCTAGAGGAATACAGTTTAGACATGAGTGAGTCACACTTCCTTCCCTCCGCCATTCCTCGTTAGTTTTACTGAATTTGTGTGTGTGTGTGTGTGTGTGTGTGTGTGTGTGTGTGTGTGTGTGTGTGTGTGTGTGTGTGTGTGTGTGTGTGTGTGTGTGTGTGTGTGTGTGTGTGTGTGTGTGTGTGTGTTAACTTAGCGATGTTAGTCTTCATTGCCGTGTCTTCATTAAGGTTTTTTTTTTGTTCTTTTCGATTCATTGTACGAGTATCTGCAACACCTCATTCTCTTAATTTCTTTTTCCCCAACATGTCCTCCACTAACAAGCTTCCATTACAACCACCTTTTCTACTTTTTTTCTCCATCTTTTTCTTCTAACATTCAATTCCCCATTATTTCCTTAATCCATACCCTATCTTCTCTCTCACCTACTTCTTCCCATATCCTTCTCTACTCGCACTATCTTCTACTCGCTGCTTTTCTTTATCATGCTCTACGTAGCTCCTCTATCTCTACTTCCTCGATTTCTTCATCCTTCTCCTCCTCTCCATTTACTCCACAAGACGAGGAGGCAGGACCGGGAGCCCGCATGACTCTGCAATCCGACACTACCATCATCTACAGCTCCTCCCTCTTCTCCTCGCTCCCTCTCCCTTCCTCCACGCCTCCCTCCGCCCCTCCATCATCATCTGGATAGCGATGGATGGATGCCGAGAAAAATCAGAGGGATATACGAGTAAGTTCACGCCCCTGTTCTTGTACTTTTTCTCTTTATCTAATGGTAGAGTGGTGCTAATTGAGTGAGACCGAGATGTATGTTGGTGGTGTGTATATCAGACCTTCTCTTCCTCTTCCTCCTCCACTTCGTCTTATTTTTTGTCTTTTTTTTCGTACCTCATCTTCTACCCTCTTCTACCCTCTTTCTGTTCCCCTCACGTCGCTATCTCTTCTTTCCCTCTTTCCTCTCTTTCCTTCAGTTGCACTTCCTCCCCTCGTCTTCTTATCATCTCTAGTTTCTCTCCCCTTTCTCCGTCATTTTACTCTCGTTCCTGCTTGCTGTCTGTCGGTTGTTCCTACTCTGCTCTGCTCTGCTCTCTCTCTCTCTCTCTCTCTCTCTCTCTCTCTCTCTCTCTCTCACTTGCCCTGTCCTGCTTCACAAAATAAACAGTATGACCTCGACCTCTTAGCGTCCCTCTCTCTCTCTCTCTCTCTCTCTCTCTCTCTCTCTCTCTCTCTCTCTCTCTCTCTCTCTCTCTCTCTCTCTGCTTGAGTCGGACAACTTTACCGCCGTCCACAGCAGCGCCTCACCCACACACGGCCGCTTCCTTGCAATTACCTTCCCAACAAACCCTCGTTCATATTCTGCAATCATCTCGCTTCCCTTCCTTTACTCTCTCTCTCTCTCTCTCTCTCTCTCTCTCTCTCTCTCGCTTGCACCACGAAGTGAAAGCACCTCCTTATCGCAGCTCTCTCTCTCTCTCTCTCTCTCTCTCTCTCTCTCTCTCTCTCTCTCTCTCTCTGATAACACCAACAACATCATCCCCCAACCCTACAACCCACACCACACTCCCTATGGTCCCCTATATCCCCTCACCCATCTCTCTCTCTCTCTCTCTCTCTCTCTCTCTCTCTCTCTCTCTCTCTCTCTCTCAACCTTCGGCGGGATCACCTTCCTTGCCTTTACACTCAATGAAACCTAACCCGTGAATCCTGGGCGCTGTCCTGTTTGTTTACCTACGTGGGAAGACACTTGATCCTAGAGGGGGAAGGATGCGGGGGGTCCTCAGCGGGATTCTCGGGGGAAAGAGGAAGGGCGGGAGGAAACGTGAAGAGAGACAGAGATAGAGGAGAGAGAGTGGTGGTCCTTACTGAAGTTTATCTTAATGGAAGTTCACAATACTACAGGGGAAAGGAAGGAAGGAAGACTGGGCTGGGCTGGGCTGGGCTGGGCTGGGCTGGGCTGGGTTGGGTTGGGTTGGGCTGCCACGGAGATTACTCACAATAACAGGGTCATATTTGTTGGGTTTCTGAGGGACAAGGTGAGGGGTGGTGCGAGGAAGTGTGGGGTGGAGGCTGGAGATGCAAAATGGAATGAATGTTAGGGCTGGTGGTGGTGGTGGTGGTGGTGGTGGTAGAGGACTGAGCTGCTAATTGGTTGCGTTGTGTTGTACTTCTTCTGTGTTGTTATGTTGTGCTGTGATGTGTTGTGATTTACTAAAGGTGTTTCATTGGTTTGTGTTGTGATAATTCTCTCTATTTTGGTGTTCTTGTGCACTGTTTTCCGGTTTTTAATTTTTTTATTCTGTGTTTCTTAAAATGTCATGATGATTTGTTTAAAGGCTCTCTCTCTCTCTCTCTCTCTCTCTCTCTCTCTCTCTCTCTCTCTCTCTCTGAACCCTAACTGCGATTCGGACCCACAAAACACAAGACCAAACCTAACCTTATCAACACACCCAAGCCAGGAGTGAAGTCAGCTGCGCCACCCTTTGAATCTAACACATCTACTCGTGCACTCAACATACACACAACACTCCTCCATGTCCCCAGCCTGCTTATTGTACCCTGCTGGAGCTCAAAAGAACCCAAATGAAGAATATAACATGGCAACACTCATCACTTTTTCACACAACACACATGCTAGGAGAACACAAAGAAACAACAAATAGTACCGAAACTTTTGACCTTCGCGAGATTGCATGTGATACGATACACTACACGAACGTAAAAGTAACACATGCAGAGAAGAAAAGGTTATAATAAGATCATCTACACTGTGATCTGAGGGTAAAAAGCGTAGAGTCGAAAAAAAACAAAGGCATATCAAGGAAGAACAAGCAGTAGGAGTATTGGCATGCCTTACGAGGATGTGATGAGCTATACTAAGACAAGAGTGATGAATGAAAAGTAATACAGGTGAGTGATAAACTAAGAGAGGTGAAAGGTTGGTCTGCTGCGAGAACGAGACACGAGACACGAACACACACCGTCGTTTTGGGATCGACAACGGGGAAAGGGATGGGAGAGTTGGGTGAGATGTGAGGGCTGGGTGAGATGGGAGGGCTGGGTGAGATGTGAGGGCTGGGAGAGCTGGGAGGGCTGGATGAGATGATGGGAAGGCTGGATGAGATGGGAGGGATGGGAGAGATGATGGGAGGGATGGGAGAGATGATGGGAGGGATGGGAGAGATGATGGAAGGGCTGGGAGAGATGGGAGGGCTGGGTGTGTCGAAGCCGCCTGCCTACCCGCTGAGAGTCAAAATTTTGCAGAGGTTTTCAGTATCCCGGAACACGTGCTGGGGACGCCGTGTGCTCCTCCTCATAATAAATAACTCAACTCAGCTCAACTCAACCCGCCTCACCTCACCTTACTTCACCTCACCTCACCTCACCTCACCGCATCTCAGTTTTATCTATCTATTTATCTATTTGTCTATCTAACAATCTATCTATTTATTTCTGTATGCCTCTGTCTATCTGTCTGTCTACTTGCTCTCTCTCTCTCTCTCTCTCTCTCTCTCTCTCTCTCTCTCTCTCTCTCTCTCTCTCTCTCTCTCTCTCTCTCTCTCTCTCTCTCTCTCTCTCTCTCAGTAATGCATCATCAACAAACAAGACTTTTCCCCTTTACGTTGTGATTCTCGTCCTTCCCTCACCTGGCCCACCGCTGGACCTCCCTCACAGACTCCTCATTGTCAGACTCCCTTCCTTCCTTTCTTCCTGCCTGCCTTCCAACTTCTTTCATTCGCATTATATTCCTTCTTTCCTTCCTTTTATTTTTTTCTTATTCCTTCTCTTTCGTTTTCCTTTTTTGAATTATGATATATTTACTCAATACGTTCTCTCTCTTAACTGTTATTACAAATTACCTTATAAAAATCACAAAAACCTGCCCTGAAGAGTCTTATTCCTATACGAGTTGTTCTTTCATCAGGATTATTTTCAAGGGCCGCAGAAATGACGATAAACTCACTAAAATCATGAAAACACACTTGAAAAATTCTTAACAGCTTGCCGTAGACACTGTTGAGAAACCTCGAGACAGACGCTAGATTATTTAAAGATATGTGCCAAGACCCCATGAGAGTACGTGCTAACAGAGAGAATATCCAAGAAAGTGCGGTTTGGTTCTATGAGGAAGATTACACCGAGGCCCCTATATGCTCTCTCACCACTACTATTTTCAAAGGCCACAAAGATGATAAGGCTGGCTCTCAAAACTGTTTCTCCTTCTCTCACTAAAACAGCAAAAAAGGAAAAACATCACGAAATAATCTGTATCACTTCACCTGGAGCATTTTGATAATAAAGGTACGGAAGAAAGTGTTACAGAATATGATCCTAATAAACACTACCTATGACATGCCACTTATTCTCTCTCTCTCTCTCTCTCTCTCTCTCTCTCTCTCTCTCTCTCTCTCTCTCTCTCTCTCTCTCTCTCTCTCTCTTTCTCTGCCCTGAGAGAGAGAGAGAGAGAGAGAGAGAGAGAGAGAGAGAGAGAGAGAGAGAGAGAGAGAGAGAGAGAGAGAGAGAGAGAGAGAGAGAGAGAGAGAGAGACGCCTGATTGTCACAGCCGGAAGGACAAGGGCGAGGTAATGACGGACAAAACAAACATACACACACGTGGAGGATTAAGTCGACGAGAGGGAATAGGAGAAGAGGAAGGGAAGAGTTGGTGAGGGGGTGGAGTGAGGGAGGGCGGGACGAAGAGGAGGCAGAAGTAGACGAGGAGTATATCAATCAAGGGCAAGGCGGGACAGTGACACTCCAGCTCACTCCTCCCTGCGGGGTGTACATGGGGTGGGGTAGGGCTGGGTAGGCCGGCTGGGGGAAGGGGTGAGGTTGGAGAGGGCGAGTTTGGGTGGGGTGGGATATAATGGGATTGGGTGTTGTGGGGGGGCCTGCGATAGGATGGGGCGTGGCAAGACAGAGGAGGAGGAGGAAGGGAGACTAATATACAACGCCAAAGTTTTTTTTTTCACAGATACATTCTTTACAAGTTTATTTAGAAAGTTGGTAGATTTCACTCAAGCATTCGCTACAAAATAATCCACTAAACACACACACACACACACACACACACACACACACACACACACACACACACACACACACACACAGACTTATTTCCTATATACATCATGGTATGTATGCAAATAAATAAATAAATAAATAAAAATGAGCATTCCATAAGAGCTTACTAAATATTATTGGTAATCCTTGCGTGGCGGGAAAAAAAAAACATTGACAATTTCGTAAGTTTTCAAAGACAAAAGAAAACGAAAAGAAGTGTGAATGAAAAGAGGATGAAGAGGAGGAGGAGGAGGAGGAGGAGGAGGAGGAGGAGGAGGAGGAGGAGAAACAGAAAGGAATGGGAACCGTACAAATGAGGGGAGGAGATAGTGAGGGGAGGAGAGACAGAGGGGAAGGAGAAGGTACTCGTAGGCCTCTCGGATGGAAAATAGCAAGGCCTAGAGGGAAGGGGGGGAGGGAAGAGAGGAGGGAATCAGGGAGGAAGAAGAAAGGAAAGTAGCCTGTGAACAGAAGCAGACGAGGAGGAGGAGGAGGAGGAGGAGGAGGAGGAGGAGGAGGAGGAGGAGGAGGAGGAGGAGGAATAGAATACAAAGGAAAGACCAAGCAACAACAGACCCTGGGGTCCTTACTAGGCTGCTTGGTTAACTATTCTATACTAACTACACAGTGTGAGAGATAGGACAGCAAAGCAGAAGGCTCCTCCCCACCCACCCATCCCACCAGCCGAAGCCGGCCGGAAAAGGAAAGGCACCATGTGGTATTGAAAAACCAAATGGAATTTTAGAGGATAGAGAAAAGAAGTTGTAATCTACGTCTACTCTTGTTTGTGGGGGACTATGTAGGTGCTTGACGGTTATGTAGTGTGGTGAATGTGCGTGTGGGTGGAGTCACAGTGTGGATGTCGGAGGGGTGGTGCGGCAGCCTTGCCTGGCGCTTTCAAGGAAGGCAGCAGTCAATCAGGCCCCAGCTCCGTTCACTCCACTGAGTAAGCGTACTTTCCCTTGGAGGGACGCCGTACACTGATTTCCCCCTGCAACATTGATCCCTGGTTGTCCCGATGGTGATAAAAAATTAACAGGGCCCTAGACAAACACAACCCGTCACAGGTCGAAAGTGGGAGTAGTGACCGTTAACTCAGGGTTATCTGTGAGTGTAAGTATAGTATAGTGTAATGTAAATGTGGACACAGTGTAGAGGTCAAGAGGTAGTGCGGCAGCCTTGCCTGGTGCTTTCAAGGGAGGCAGCAGTCAATCAGGCCCCAGCTCCGTTCAGTCCACTGTAAAAGTGTACTTCCCACTAAGGGGCGCCGCACACTACATGGTTACCCCCTGCAGCAGTGACCCATGGTACTTTAATTCCCGATGATGATCACTACTGTCAGGGCTCCTGACTTTCCACAGCCCGTCACAGGTCGAGAGTAGTAGTAGTGACCGTTAACTCGGGGCTGTCTATGTCCTATATTCGCGAAACACCCCGCAATTCACGATCTGAGGCATATTTCTTTATGGACGGCGCCAATTACTCGGAGATAAACAGTGACAACCGGGGATTAGTTTCGAAATATTTGTCAAGACGAATTTTGAATGTCTCAATAGTACCTGAATCAACTACGTTCGATGGCAAACCGTTCCAAATATTGATAATGCGATTAAAGAAAAAATGTTTGGCTTCGTTTGTTTTAAATCGCTTTCCTATTACCTTGAAACCGTTGTTTCTGGTGAAATTTGACCGGTCAAGCGTTAGGAAGTTATCAGGATTCATATTCGTAAATCCCTTAAAAATTTTGAAGAGTGTGATAAGGTCCCCTCGTAATCGACGTTTGGAAAGAGTAAATAAATTTAGTTCTTTAAGTCGTTCCTCGTATGGTTTATTACGTAATCTTGGAACCATTTTAGTTAATCGACGCTGTATTCTTTCTAATTTTTCAATGTCTTTCTTATAATAGGGTGACCAAAATTGTACGTTATATTCAAGGTGCGGGCGTACGAGCGAATTATATAAAGTTAATATTATCTCTTCCGTTTTGAATGTGAATGATCTTCCGATAAAGCCGACTAATTTATTTGCGATTTTCACAACTTCGGTGCATTGATTACTTTGTTTGAGGTCAGCCGATATTACAACGCCAAGATCTTTTCTCTCTGTACGCTCTTTATGGAAGCATTCCCCATTGTGTAGTTCGCTCGTGGATTACTATTTCCAATATGTAGAACATGACATTTGTCAAAATTGAAATTCATCAGCCACGTTTTAGACCATTCGACGAGGGTATCTAAATCGTTCTGTAAAAGTTGACGCTGAGTTACTGAGGAGGAGGAGGAGGAGGAGGAGGAGGAGGAGGAGGAGGAGGAGGAGGAGGAGGAGGAGGAGGAGGAGGAGGAGGAGGAGGAGGAGGAGGAGGACAGATAGGGGAAATAAATCAATAAACAAGAAAATCACGACACTGTTTAGTTTATTCGAAAAAAATGTATTCATTCCCTTTTTCAATTGTCTGTTAAGAAATTTCCTCTCTCTCTCTCTCTCTCTCTCTCTCTCTCTCTCTCTCTCTCTCTCTCTCTCTCTCTCTCTCTCTCTTCCCTTTCAGTATTTTTTCCAGTTCTTTTATCTATTTATTTTTTTCACAGAGTGATGCAGGGGCTCATCTCTTAGTAGTGGTGGTGGTGGTGGTGGTGGTGGTGGGAGGAGGAGGAGAAGGGGGCAAATTGGCCGCGTGTAAAATGAAGACGAATAAGACACAGGGCTCGAACCAAGGGTGGGCGAGGAGTGGAGTCTGTGTAATTATTTCTCTCTCTCTCTCTCTCTCTCTCTCTCTCTCTCTCTCTCTCTCTCTCTCTCTCTCTCTCTCTGGATAAAAGGACAGGCGAGAGGGGGAGATGGAGTAAGAGGAAGGAGGTGTTTGTGTGTGTGTGTGTGTGTGTGTGTGTGTGTGTGTGTGTGTGTGTGTGTGTGTGTGTGTGTGTGTGTGTGTGTGTGTGTGTGTGTGTGTGTGTGTGTGTGTGTGTGTGTGTGTGTGTGTGTGTGTGTGTGTGTGTGTGTGTGTGTGTGAGAGAGGTGGGTGAGGGGTTATCCACCATCAATCATCCACTAAACAAGATATTTGTTTTCTCGACAGCCTGCACGATGGTTGCGATAAGCCACAGCATCCCTGGCGGGGAGAGGAGCTATCTAGAGAAGAGAGAGAGAGAGAGAGAGAGAGAGAGAGAGAGAGAGAGAGAGAGAGAGAGAGAGAGAGAGAGAGAGAGAGAGAGAGAGAGAGAGAGAGAGAGTTGTTAGCGTGAGGTGTTTGGATCTTGTGTAGAAATTATGAAGGCACAGGGCATGGAAGCAGAGGATAGTGAGGGGTGGTGAAGGGTGTGGGTGTGAGCCTGGGCATGAGTGTGGGTTGTGATTGTGTGTTGAGTGTGTGGTAGGGACGTGGTTGTGTGTGGTGTGGTGCTGTGTCTGGATGATAGATGGTATGGGTGTGGTTGTGGGCGTGGTGTGGCCGGGGATGGGTGGCATGGGCGTGGTCGTGAGTGTGAGTGTGGGGTGCGTGGGTGAGGAGGTGGACGGGACGTGTCTTGAGCTTAATTGGACCGGAATGTAAATAAGCTTGTGGCATCCAAAGGTCAGACTGCACGCGGCGTCACTCCTTGCGGGGAGGGTCACTGTCTGCCTGGCCACACCTGTCACCTCATGGCCATTCCTGTCTTTGGTCACAAGTTCCTTATATTCAAGTCTTGGTGGCCACATGTCTTACTTATCACCCATTCCAGATTCCAGTTCATTTAGTGCACCTGTATTAATGAGCCACACCTGATTCCCTGCCACACCTCAGTCTCCATAGCCACACTTTCTTCTAATCCGCCGCAACACTTTCCTGGCGCCCTCAGGTGAGCACCAGGTCATGTTGAACCCGCTGGGGAGCCGACGGAAAGATGAACGAGATTTTGATGGCCTGTCGCGGCGGCCCTAGGGTGGGACAGGTGAGGCGGGGGCCACCACGAGGGCACTACACGGGCACCATGGGGCCACTCCCTCCAGACCAGTAAAGCAGCTGTGTGGTGGGGGGCGTGAAGGTGGGGCTGCCGTGTTCTGCCGAATCCACGCCACCGCCAGGATGTGACCGCGGACACTACCACGCCACAACTCTATTAGAATTTTACGCAATAAATCAACAGAGAGAGAGAGAGAGAGAGAGAGAGAGAGAGAGAGAGAGAGAGAGAGAGAGAGAGAGAGAGAGAGAGAGAGAGAGAGAGAGAGAGAGAGAGAGAGAGAGAGAGAGAGAGAGAGAGAGAGAGAGAGAGAGAGAGAGAGAGAGAGAGAGAGAGAGAGAAGAGAGAGAGAGAGAGAGAGAGAGAGAGAGAGAGAGAGAGAGAGAGTGGTGTGGTGGTCAGTCAGACACAAACAAATAGAAATAAATAAATAAAAGCAAGACATGTTCCAATGAGACTGACTAGCCACATCAGTGTTTGCAATGAGGCTCAATCATAAGAGTACAAGGCAACAAGAGAGAGAGAGAGAGAGAGAGAGAGAGAGAGAGAGAGAGAGAGAGAGAGAGAGAGAGAGAGAGAGAGAGAGAGAGAGAGAGAGAGAGAGAAGGTGGGGGGGAACAGAAATCAGGACAGCGAACCATATAGGGCATAGAGAGAGAAGGAAGAGTCACAATCACATGATAAATGAACGTCAGTATAGAAATTAAGAGGGAAAATAGGATAAACAAACAGTGAGAATTTAGGACAGCAACTCATTAGCAGTGAAGTGGAAGAGAAAGAGAACAAACACCAGTGACACCGCGCGATTAATGAATGCGATACAAATATAGATAAGAGAAAGGGGAAATAAAGAAGAAGAGGAACAGTTCGGATAGATGGAGAGGAAATTGTTCGTCAAACCAGTCTAGACACTAACCTGCTGCTTATGTCTGCTTCAGTCAATTCGTAGAAATTACTTTCCAGATTCAAACACCAAATAACTCAGTATCCATTTGTGAAGAAAATGGTGGAGGAAATGTGTTAACCTCCTTGTAAATGTTGCATTGTGGTTAGTAGTAGTAGTAGTAGTAGTAGTAGTAGTAGTAGTAGTAGTAGTAGTAGTAGTAGTAGTAGTAGTAGTAGTAGAAATAACAATAGCAGTGATAATAATGAAAAAGAGAAAAAAAAAAACAGCAATACCAAAACCATGGCAATACGCCTCGTGCAGTACATCTAACAAGCGATCAGGAAGAAAAATGAAAATAGAGAGAAAACAAAATAGGAAAAGGAAAAAAAGACGAGAGAAATGAAACAACGAAAGAAATAAATCCATCAAACACACAACACACAACACACACACACACACACACACACACACACACACACACACACACCGATCCTGTACACTCGCAAGAAGAATAAAAAGAAAAGTAAAAGAAAAAAAAAAGAACCCACAAAAACGAGAGATGTTCCCAGAGCGGACGAGATTCACGGCACGTTTTTGTCGCTCCTGCAATAGTGAGGCGGAGAGTGTTGCGGTGTCACTGCAACATGAGGCGCCTAGTGTGCTGCCTGGGAGTGGGAGTGGGAGAGGGATAGGGAGAGGGAGAGGGATAGTTGGATAGAGCAAGGAGGGATAGGGAGAGGGGGGGAATTGGGAGAGGGGATAAGGCGGGGAGAACACTGGTTGTGGCACTTTGGGTGAGGTTAAGAGAAGGTGGTGGTGGTGGTGGTGGTGACGGTGGGGAGGGTTGGGTGACAAGCTGGCAGGCGTCTTGTAGCGAGGCGAGGCTAGACACGGCTGAGATGGATCACTGCTGGGGAGGAGGAGGAGGAGGAGGAGGAGGAGGAGGAGGAGGAGGAGGAGGAGGAGGAGGAGGAGGAGGAGGAAGGGTTCTTGGAGGAGTTAAATGTAAAAATGAAATGAGAGAGAGAGAGAGAGAGAGAGAGAGAGAGAGAGAGAGAGAGAGAGAGAGAGAGAGAGAGAGAGAGAGAGAGATAACAGCCCCTAAAATATATATCAAAGCCCCATCTCTCCCACTCTCTCACACCCTCCTACTTAATACCTTCCATGTTCCCTTTCTTTCTCTCTCTCTCTCTCTCTCTCTCTCTCTCTCTCTCTCTCTCTCTCTCTTCCTCCCTTGTGTCTCCTGTCTATTCTTCGTCCTACCTTTCCCTCCTCTTTCCTCCCCCCCTCCCTACCGGCCAGTCGCTACACACACGACGGATTAAGGCCCAAGAATCGGTGGGTATCGGGTATCAGGTATCGGGGGCGTTGACACAATCACGAGCACCATCTTAATGGAAGGGAGTAAACACTGTACCCTCCAGATCCCAAGTAAAGAGGTTTAGATCCTATGTAGTGTAGTCTTCAATCCTACTACTCGTATCCTCAACCAAAAAATGCTGCCCGGACTCCCAATATGTAGCTATAGTGTGCTGAATCCTGTAAGGTGCAGTGTTGGTAGGTTGAAACCTTACAGTGTGTGTTTTTTAACGTGCGTGTACTTTCGTTTATTTTGTAGGGTATATATTGGTTTGGGCTCTACTGTATACTTTCGCTTGCTTCTAGTGCCACTCTTGTCTATGCTTTCTTTTATTCTAATATGAGTTTTTTTTTTCGGTTCTTGTTAACTTCTTGGAATCTGTGTGTTGTATATACAGAGTAATGGATCCTTCGTACGTTCCTTGTTATGATGTTTGCAACTTTCAGTATTATTACAGACGTGTGATTTTCTTCCCATCTTATGCGGACCCTCTCCGATCATCAATGATCAGCCACTTAGGAATGAAAATGAATAAAAATGGATTTTACTTAAATAAAACTACAACTATCTATAAGCATCCGAGGAATATTTCCAAACAATCCCCACGAAAAAAAATCTTTTAATATTATGAGAAGCACATTAATGAAGCTTATCAGGTTTGTGGTCAGTTAATACAGTGTTAGCTTCGCATTCACCGTACGTAGATAGTCCTTTCGGAATAGGTAGCCATTAAACATTAATTGCTCAACCTGTGACGCAAAAGTGAGCACCAGGACTCCCTTCCTGACCTCTGTTTTACCGTTTGGTCCTCGGAGGTCAAGGCAGAAACAAACCCTTCCTTATGAGGCCTCTTACACTCGTCCCCTTGTCCTCCTCATCCTTTTCCTCTATCTTCTCTCCTCCTGCTTCTCCTTCTCCTCCTCTTCCTCTTCTTCCTCCTTCTCGGTAACTGAACACCGTCCCCGAGGTTCCACTCCAGCGGCCCAACACTTGGCGCTCACTCAGACGTAACACAACTTGTCTAATTTATGTTGGCGCTCGGAGGGAGGCGCTGTGAGCGGTGCTGGGAGGCGCGCCGCTTGAGCTCTCCACTCCGACCTCCCGCGTCAGGATTGGAAGGGATTGGAGACACCTAATCCTCTCTAATGAAGATATTATTTTCACGTAATGCCTTCCCGCAGCTTACAGCCCCTTCCTTCCCTCCCCTCCTTCCCCTTTACTCTTCCTCCTCCTCCTCCACCCACGCCGAGAAGGGAGTGGGAGAGGGTGCGGTCTGCATGTTCATTGTCTGGGCTGCTGAGGTTCGTCACTGGGACTCGCTGGGATCAAGGGTATT
The DNA here is from genome assembly GCF_017591435.1 of Portunus trituberculatus. Classification (NCBI taxonomy): domain Eukaryota; kingdom Metazoa; phylum Arthropoda; class Malacostraca; order Decapoda; family Portunidae; genus Portunus; species Portunus trituberculatus. The sequence goes on from NC_059294.1 coordinate 22,208,543, forward strand.
ATTCATATTATTAATTAGTGAGTGTTACTGCGCGAGGAGCGAGGCGCCAGTCGTTGGGTCGCGGTGCTGGTGCTGGCATGAAATTATTGTCTTACAGTCTTTGGCTTTTATCGCGTTTTAATTAATTTTGCCTGCCTTTCTTTGAGCGCAGTTCGTGGAAGCGACACATGTTTGGTTTCTTATATGCATTTTATCTTTTTATTCGTATATTTCAATTTCATTTAAACTATCATTTTGTAGTTTATGAATATTGTGTCCGATAGGTATATACATTTACGCAGCGAAGAAGCTCAAACAGGTGAGATAACATGACAGATGAAAGCAGATAATGAAAATTAAAAGAGAAGGACTTAGAGACGTGGAGGAAAAGATAAAGAAGAAGGAACGAGGAGAGTCTTGGTAGCCACTTGAGAATTATTTTTGTTGCCTTTTGTTTTGTAAACTCTAAAATACACACACTGCACATACATACCTCATCAATCTTCTAGGTACACACACAGACACACACATACACATACACACCGTCACCACTACCACACCTCGCCACCACCACGCTTTGCTCTGCCACCACACCTGTCACCACTCATCACCACCCATTGCACCCTTCTACAATGACCACATTCACCTGTAATTAGCGTCACCTGCACCTTGGCGAGCGAGGGTAATGAGGGGAGAACCAGCCATGCGGACCCGTAACCTAAGACCATCAGGGTGACGTTTGCACAATAGTCACCTTACACCTTCCCTTCCCACATCACACTAGTACGTTTATCGAGTCTGGACACTTCACCTTCACCCTTCATTCTCGTTTTCTTCAAGTCTTACACATTCACCTACATAATGATCTGTATCTGTACCGTCACTTCTCCCTCTCTCCCTCCCCCCTCCCTCTCTCTCTTGGCGTCTCCTGTCCCTCCGTTCCTTCTCGTCTTGGTTGTGCGAACGTAACCTCCGTCAGCTGTGTTAAGAAGACAACCAGTTCAGGGAAGATCGTGTTCCTCCTCCTCCTCCTCCTCCTCCTCCACCTCCTCTGGGTTACAAGTTTACGTAAGTCAGTGCCCGCTACAGAGAGAGAGAGAGAGAGAGAGAGAGAGAGAGAGAGAGAGAGAGAGAGAGAGAGAGAGAGAGAGAGAGAGAGAGAGAGAGAGAGAGAGAGAGAGAGAGAGAGAGAGAGAGAGAGAGAGAGAGAGAGAGAGCAGAGAGAGAGAGACGTACTAGGGGCGGAGAAAGGAAGAGGCGGTGTGATTGGAAGTAGAAGGGGATGCAGTGAGGTGGAAATTAAGGAACAGGGATGAACTTTGTGATACGGAAGGAAGTGGGAGAGTAAATCGAGGAGGAAAAGTGTGTCGTGTCTATGTTGTATTAAATGTTCAGTGAATGTACGAGAGGGGAAAGGCCGGGAGATGGAATAAACGTAGGAGAGAGAGAGAGAGAGAGAGAGAGAGAGAGAGAGAGAGAGAGAGAGAGAGAGAGAGAGAGAGAGAGAGAGAGAGAGAGAGAGAGAGAGAGAGAGAGAGAGAGAGAGAGAGAGAGAGAGAGAGAGAGAGAGAGACCTGTATTGTTGTATATACGAATCGACATATACATTCATACCACTTAAATCCTTACTTGTTGCCAAAATTTTCCAGTTACGATCACTTTTCTTTTTTTCTCTCTCTCTCTCTCTCTCTCTCTCTCTCTCTCTCTCTCTCTCTCTCTCTCTCTCTCTCTCTCTCGCTACTAAATCATAATGGCATGACTCTTCTTGTATTATAAGTGAATAAATCATCAACTTCACTTTCCTTTCTTCCTTTGAGATTGTGTTTCTTGACTGAGGAATTAAGATATAAAAAAAAATGAAAGGTAGATGGTTAGATAGATAGATAAAGAAATAGATAGATAGATAGATAAATAGATAAACAAATAGTTATATAAATAGATAGAAAAACAGATAATTATTAGAGAGATAGATAAATAAATAGAAAAGAGATAGAGATAGCTAGATATAGATGGATAAAAACGGAAAAATAAGAAAGAAAAAAAAAATAATGATACAGATAGAAAAAAAAAAGATAGATAGATAGGCAGATAGATGATGTATAAATAGCAAAATAAGAAAGAAAAAAATGACTGAAAGAAAGAAAAGAAAGAAAGAAAAAGAAAGAATGAATAAGAAAGAAAAAGGAAAGATAGAAAAGGAAAGAAATATAGAGAAAATAAAGTAAATAAGTAAATAAATAAGATAGCTGAATAGATAGACAAATAGATAGATAGATAGATAAATAGATAGATAGATAGACAGATGAACAAACACAGAGGAGACAAAGAGATGGAAGTAAATAATGAACGAAGCTAACATAACCACACCAATTACCAAAGGAATTATTTTAGATGGAAATTTTATGGGTGAAATATTCAAAGGGGAAACTCATTTGAAGAAAACCATCCATACTTATCAAAATAAAAAAGAGAAAATACTGCCTAAATATTCTCTCTCTCTCTCTCTCTCTCTCTCTCTCTCTCTCTCTCTCTCTCTCTCTCTCTCTCTCTCTCTCTCTCTCTCTCTCTCTCTCTCTCTCTCTCCTCTCTCTCTCTTCTTATGTCTTCTTTGCCTCGATCCCTCTGTCTCACTCCTTTCTAAGTCCATATCCCTTGCCTTCCTATCTCTCACCTCCCTTTTCCCCTCTCTCCATTTTTCCCCTCAGCGCTGACTTCTGGCCTTCCTGCATTCTCTCTCTCTCTCTCTCTCTCTCTCTCTCTCTCTCTCTCTCTCTCTCTCTCTCTCTCTCTCTCTCTCTCTCTCTAGGCGTCCCCTCTTCCCTTTCTATCGTTTTTTTTCGTCATTACTTTTTTCCCCTGTTATTCCTCTCACTTTCCTCATGATACTTTTCTTTATTTTATTTTTTCATGTTATATTTTTCTCTCAATGCATGTTCTTTTTTTTACTCTCCGTCTTTCCTTATTCTTTCTACACTGCCTATATTTTTTTTTCTATCATATCCCTAAAGTTTTTTATTTTTTTATTTCCTATTCACAATATTTAGTTACTTTTTTTTCGTTTTGTGACATTAATTTCTCTTCAGTTCGTTCAATGTTCTTTTTTTACTTATATTTATATGTGTGTTTTTTTTTTAACATCTATTTCATCCATTTTTATCAATTCTGTTATTGGATGTAAGGTAAAGAAAGGTTTGTCCTTATATTTTTTTCCCTTCATTTTCCCTCCATTTTTTTCTTTCTCCTTTCAATATTTTTCTTCTTTTTTTTTCATCTTCATTTCCATGGTTTGTTTTCCTAAGATTTTTTATGAAACTTAGATTTTTCACATTTCTTGATCATTTACTCGATTTTTTTTGCTGTATATCACCAACTCGTATGTTTCAGTCACCCCTTGCTATTTTTCTTTCATCTCTCTCTCTCTCTCTCTCTCTCTCTCTCTCTCTCTCTCTCTCTCTCTCTCTCTCTCTCTCCAATCGTTCCACTCGAGGCCAGGTAGCAACAGGTGCTCCTTGTTTCCTTTTATGGTCTTGAGAGAGAGAGAGAGAGAGAGAGAGAGAGAGAGAGAGAGAGAGATTTTTGGGGAAAGAAGAGTTATTCAGATTTTCATTACCTAATCTCTTGTCTTTCACTTTCTTCCACTCCCTCCATTTCCTCCACTCCCTCTCTCCCTTCCACTCCTCCTCCACCTTCTGATTCTCGACTGACGGCTACTTGGAAGATAAAAACGAGTGAGTTGCAAAGTAATTTTCGAAGCAAAAATGAAAATACTTAAAGCCAAGAGTACGTGTCCATGAAAAGGAAGATACGTATTTAGCATTTTTCTTTTTTTATGTCGAAGGGAAAGGTCAGCCATGAACACAAGAATGGGAGGAAAGGCAAGCTAATTTTCCACATCTGAAAAATCAAGCAGAGATAAGACTCACAATTTGAGATCTTATTTGTTCCCTACCATGTCCCGATACTCATATACACTGAAACAGCTCAAGTCACAGGAAAAGAGAAAAACTGGATTTTTTTATATATAATCATTAGACCACTGATACGTGTCACTTTGAATGAGCGAGTGAAGTATTGTTGTCTCACTGAAGGCACAGGTCAAAACTAAAGTATGCTACAATTTTACCCTCACCTGTATTTTCCTTGATACTTTTTTCACTATTTCATGTAAAGTATCGACTTAAAAGAACTTTCAAAACTTTAAAACAAAAACATTTTCATCACGAACAATAAAAAACTACTAATAAGAAAAGTACTATTCATCATCAAAGAGGAGGGAAAGTTTAGATATTCATAAGATTTGTGATCAATAATCTTCAAGATAGTATTGCGTCAAACGTCAGTGTTGTGGTGGTGGATTGGGATCAGCGCCCTAATCACCACCCATGAATCAAGGTGGATCTGAGGCTCAGTTTGCGGCGTAGTTCGTCCTGGAGGGCTGCAGGAAGGCCGGCCAGCCAGATAGGACCACATCAAGCCACCACCTCTTCCTTTCACTGCACATTGTATCACAATGCTTGCCTATCTCGCTTCCATGTTGTTGCAATGTCCACTGCGTACTGCTCAGCAACTGCATTGCCTGCCTGCTGCACTGCCCACAACATTGCCCGCTACTTCACTGTCTCCTGCAATGCCCACAACACTGTCCCACTGTTACACTGTCCCCTGCAATACCCACAACACTGTCCCCTGCGATGTCCACAACAGTTTCCTTACAATGCCCACAACATTGTCTTATAACGGTAATGCCCTCAGCAGTTTCACTTCTACAATGTCCACTATAATGCCCAAAACACTCTCACCAATGCTACATTGTCCCCTGCAATGCCCACATCACTGTCTCCTCCAAACACTTCCTCACCACTTCCCTCCCTCGCCACACCACTCACTGCCATGCTCCCTGACCGTCATTTTTCACCACATCGGAGACTACCACTCAGTCACTACGCCACCAGAGACTTACAGGCGCCTGCAGTCACCTTATCATCATGATGTCTAATTTCCAGTCCACCACCTGGCCACTCCGCTATCTTATCACTATATCATCTCTGTATTCCATTACATCACCACCTCACTATTTCGCTTTTGCATGGTTTCGCTACCACCTCGTCCGCCACGTCCGGCCCCAGTAGGCCACCCCGCCGCCCCACCGCCACTCATCCATAATCCCTAAATCGGTCAACACGTTCAAGTGTACAAAGTGGTGTCGGGAGGCGGGAGCCGGAGGGTGCGGGGGTGTTCCAATCGATGGCTGGCGGCCGCCGCGTCACAGACTAATGGCTGCGCGTCAGTTGGGCGACTCCCAATTATTATTAATAGAGTCATTAAAATACCTTAATCTTTGTTCTGCCGAGGCATGGCGGGGAGGGAGAGGGTGGGGAGTAGTAAAGTGGTGAGATGGGGGGAGGGACTCAGGCAGGTGTGTTGCGCCCTTCACCCTACGAGCAAGTCAGTCTGTAAGGCACCCTGATCCCCTCACCTGCCCTCCCCGGAGCCTCTCGCCCCCGAGGGAGGCTTTCCAAACCCACTCTGCGCGACAACAACCATTATCATTTCTGTGAGTCCCGCGGCGGTGCAGGTGTGACCGCCGACACCCCGACCGCCGCCACCGGAGGCTGTGCGCGGCGCCTGGCGGTGTTTTGTCTTTTATTTTAACGACGGAGATTTGGTCTCACTTTGAACCTTAATTGAGAGGGTTTTACTCAGAGTGATGTTCTTTTTGGGCTCCGCCTCTGTGTTCTGTCCTTTGGTTTCTATTGTCCCCTGAGAGTTTTCAGGACCCAACACCGTCTCTTGCTTCGTCAGGTACAGGTACGCCTCTCGCCTGCCTCCCACACACATGCCGGTCCTCACCTGTCTCCTCTACAAACACCATTACTTACCCCTTCATCAGTCCTTCTCACCTGCTCCAACTTTTTTTTTCAGTTACTTCCCTTCATTATCCCTTCAGTAA
>NC_059294.1:22219471-22221971 GCF_017591435.1 Portunus trituberculatus
TAGTAGTAGTAGTAGTAGTAGTAGTAGTAGTAGTATAGTTAATTTTGTGGTGGTAATGGTGATGGTAATAGTTCTCTCTAACCACACACATTAAACTCTCGGTACCAGAGCGATCAAGAATCATCAACATTACCATCTTCGTCACCGTCAACACATTTTCTAGTAGATTGGTGAACACACGATATGAATACAACATAACACATGTAAGAGAGAGAGAGAGGGAGAAAAAAAAACATTAATAATAGTGTTTTTATAATCCACGTACAATTAACATGCAGATAATATTGATGATAGTAATAACTGTAGCATAACGGGGGAAACAGGAAGAAGAAACAGGTGGTGGTGGTGGTGGAGGAGGAGGAGGTGGTGGTGGTGGTGGTGGTGGTGGTGGTGGTGGTGGTGGTGGTGGTGGTGGTGGTGGTGGTGGTGTAATATTTCCTCTGTCACTAGAGTTATATATTACTTACAAACTGTTCAGTGTCCGTAACTGTGTGTGTGTGTGTGTGTGTGTGTGTGTGTGTGTGTGTGTGTGTGTGTGTGTGTGTGTGTGTGTGTGTGTGTGTGTGTGTGTGTGTGTGTGTGTGTGTGTGTGTGTATGACAGACGGTATGTACACCATCATTTGTCTGACCAGACGGGTGTTATGGTGACGCTGATGGTGGTGGTGTAATTACGCTTGACTGATTGTGAGGTGCGGAGGAGGAGGAGGAGGAGGAGGAGGAGGAGGAGGAGGAGGAGGAGGAGGAGGAGGAGGAGAAGCAGGAGGAGGAGGTGGTGATAGTGGTGATGGTACTGGTGGTAGTGGTGGTGATGGTGATTTATTAGACGCAGTTGTGTTGGTGATGATAATAATGCAGTAGTAGTGACAGCGGTGGTGAGTGTTTTGTATGTATGGTGGAGATAATAAAGGTGGTGGTGGTGGTGGTGGTGGTGGTGGTGGTGGTGGTGGTGGTGGTGGTGGTGGCTTTTGCGCAAGAGTGAAGAGGATGGTGAAAGGTGTGATATATACTCAGTATTGTGATGTCACATGGAAAATGAACACACACACACACACACACACACACACACACACACACACACACACACACACACACACACACACACACACACACACACACACACACACACACACACACACACACACACACACACACACACACACACACACACACACACACACACACACACACACACACACACACACACACACACACACACACACACACACACACACACAGAGAGAGAGAGAGAGAGAGAGAGAGAGAGAGAGAGAGAGAGAGAGAGAGAGAGAGAGAGAGAGAGAGAGAGAGAGAGAGAGAGAGAGAGAGAGAGAGAGAGAGAGAGAGAGAGAGAGAGAGAGAGAGAGCGTGCGCACTTTAGAATACGACAGACAGAAATGACAGTGTATATACACAAATAAAAATCTTCTTGTCAAATGCCATATTATTTTCATCTGGTCCTAACATGTTGCGTTATATGTGTGTGTGTGTGTGTGTGTGTGTGTGTGTGTGTGTGTGTGTGTGTGTGTGTGTGTGTGTGTGTGTGTGTGTGTGTGTGTGTGTGTGTGTGTGTGTGTGTGTGTGTGTGTGTGTGTGTGTGTGTGTTTGAGGTTGGCAGGTAAGTGTATTGCAGACTGTCATGTAATTCCATGAACTTGTTCAAACAGAATAAAAGAACATAAGGATATAAGAATGTAGCAAGTTACAGTCTCTCTCTCTCTCTCTCTCTCTCTCTCTCTCTCTCTCTCTCTCTCTCTGGTGAACTACACATACATCGCAAAAAAAAAAAAAAATAAAATAAAATAAAAGAGCCGCATTACATGAAACACGTGCATGTCATTGCTATGTTTACATTGTCCTCATCTCCTTAACATACACAAGTCTTCACCAGCATAGTGTGTACATTAATTTAGAGAATACAGCGACAAAGTAATGAATGAGCAGAACAGGACGAATACTAACATCATAAGTATAACATGTAATACTTTTTTCATTATAATTTTTAGAGATAGGTAGATGCATAGATAAAGTTGTAAATTATGTACAGGAGCCGTCTAATTGGAGGAATATTAGTACTTACATGTTTCCTAGGCTACATCGTCTTATTCCCATACGCATGATATTTACAGCTTGAATCGAGGAAATCTCTACGGGAGGTTTTTGCCACGTTACGTATATGTGATACACTTAACTGAGCTCACAACAAGGAAGTGCGTGGCTCAAGCTTCACATCCCCACACACATACATCACCAACACCACCAACATCAATACCAACACCAGCACCACCACCATCACCATCACCGCCGCCACCACCAACACCAACATCAACACCGCCACCACCACCGCTACGTTCCATTTCCACATCTCGAGCATACTTTTCTAAGCACTATCCTCTATAACCTGTACAGTCAAACATTCCCAGTGTGAGGAGCTAATCCCTGCAACCTCAACACTGCCCACCACCAGAACCACAACATCTCACCATGCACACTCTATCTTAA
>NC_059294.1:22229471-22239471 GCF_017591435.1 Portunus trituberculatus
TTAGATGATGGATTGGAGAGAGGCACTCTGGCAGCACTAATGCCTTGCATGTTGCTCTCTAGGTATATTGAATGTATTCAGGATTGAGGAAACAGTGCCAAGTGGATGCCGGTGCCACCCGGCCACTGAGGCCACAGCGCCTGATGAATCACGGCTAGAGCCTGGAACAGAGCGGCGGGGTGCTGGTGGAGCTGCACACGCTGTAAGGCTTCAAAGGTGTGCTGCTTCCTTGCTACCACTGGCTCGGGACGTTCAGCGCTACTCTCCTCCGCTCCCTTCCCCTTTGTGTTCATCTGTCTTTCCCCCGCACCTTTGATCCTATAAAACAACAGACGGCATATGGTGACTCCGAGAGCAGCGGGCGGCAAACAGTGGGCTCCTCGGCCCCCGCAGCTCGCGCGCGCATATTAGCAGCCAACTCCTTCAGTGAGGGGATTCCTGTCCTGCCGACAACCGACACTCATTTGTTTCCGCCAGCGTCTTGGAGCCGCAGTAATTACTGCTAGCGTGGGTTGGGAGGGTGGCTGCCTCCATAATCTTTCATCCACGTCTCGGCAGCGCTCGGTGCCGTGCCGCCCTGCCGCGCACAACAATACCGGCATTTAGAAATCCCGACGTCAACAGGAATATTTATTGTATTATGTATTCAAATTTCTGCTCTTTCTGAATTATATAAAGAGAGATTCCCCAAGAACACGTTTCTAGGGGAAGGGAATCAAGGAGGCCGCACTGCAAGAAACAAAACGCCTCTACCAGGTGCCGCTGGTGGAGAGGCGGCATGAGTCTGGTGTAAGCCTCGGGCGGCTGGAAGACTCCACACATACGTAATATTGGAAATCCCAATCTCCAAGACTCGGTATAACTAATGCCAGTACTTATCAGCATACCAGTTAAGCTCCATCAGTTATCATGATAAGTCGCTTATCTTGCACATCGCTGAACAGTCATTAAGTGATCAGATTTTAGCAGCGACAACAGCACGCTCGGGCCAGACGGAGGTTACGTTCCCAGCGACCAAGGCGCGCCGTGCATGACCTCATAGCCACGCGTTGTCATTAAGAGAGAGAACAATCATATCGAAAAACAGACCAAATTTTCAAAATGGAAGGTAATAAAACACACGCAAAAGAAGAAGGACGAATAAAGAGCAAGAGGAAAGAAGAGAGAAAAAAAACACCTGGGAAAGGAACCGGAAGAAATATACACCTGACATCCCCCTCGCTGCCCCCCGGGGAGACCAGACGCCCATGATAAAATGTCTTAATTATCCCCCGCACTTCTGGTCATTGTCGGGCTAATTTATGTGGGGATCTCCTGGGGTCTCCTCGGCCTCCCCCTCCCCTCCCCTCTGTCTTCCACCTGGCACACACGAGTTTTCCTCCACTGATCCTAAAGAATGTACAGATGTTCGTATTACTGTAAGGGATCTAATATTTTTCTTTCCTTTTCTAAGGGTTGTAAGAGTGCCATACAGAGAGTAATATACTTAATCAGATGATGCTTGCGAGTGAGTTTGGACGTTTGCAGGGACTCTTGGTTGATAAGAACATTAAGAAGTACTAATGAAAGCAATAAATACTCATAAAGTCTCTGGAGTTGTTCAGAATGAATAGAAAGATACATGCGAGTAAATACAACGCAAGTATTTTAAGTTGGACGAAAAGGATATAACACAACACGAGTGTCTATAGAGAACATATTAATTTTCATACTGGTGATGAAATCATGGGCTTAATATTAATACAGTAACAGAGTTTTACGTAGAGCTGAAGTTTGTTGAAATAATCAAAGTTTGAATAAAATCGCTGATACTGATGCTGATAGTGATACTAACTTTTCTTCCTTAGTTTTGCATGTTAAGTAGTTCAACCAACACGAACGCGGTTAAAAGAAAAACAATGCCCTTCACAAGAATAATTTACTGGGAGGAAGAAAGAAGAAATTGACCTGTTTAGTTTCTAAGGTGTTTTTAAAACACCTCAAATTGCGAGAAAGAAGAGAAAATTGAAACAGGAAGCGAGTTTACCTATAAAAGAAATAAAAAAAAAAAGTGAAAATGCAGCTTACAGATTCAGTTAATATCAAATTCTTTTTCTTTTTATCCATGGACATATGAAATTAATAAATAAAATCATTGTTATTGACTTGAAGGGAAAAAACGAGAAAATGAGCTATTGTAAGATAAGAGAGAGAGAGAGAGAAAAAAAATGGAGAGAAAATGCAGCAGAATACCAGAAGAGTTCAAAGCAAAGTGGTGTTGGCGTGAACATTAATAACAGGAAGGAGAGGCATTGGTGGCGGAGAGGAGGTAGCCCTGGAGGAGCTTACTGTGTTCTGTAGAAGTTTACATTTGACATTCTCTAACACAAACACATTACACTCCTTCATCTGCACACACTGACATCACATCTTCCCATCCCTCATCACCCACTACACCTCTTCCCTACAAGCCCTTCTGTTCTGTGTTATCATCTAAATCCTCGCAGCAGATCATTCCTAACTCTGACCGTTCCTGTCACTTTATCACAACCCTCAGACAGCTCCTCTTCATTCAGGGTATCTTTTTTAAACAACTGATTTGTGACTGGCATTCTCAGTAGGATTTTTCTTCCCTAATCATAGTCTTTTTCTTCCCCTTGGCCAGAACCTCACTTACACAAAAAAAAAACTGACAGGTCTTTAAAGCATCGAGTCACTGTAAAACATCTCTCATCGTTCAACAGCTGCGTCTAATGATTATAATACTTAAACACTGAACAAGCCATTTTTTTATCATCTTTTTTCCTGCAGTAGGTGCCTTTGATTTTATAGTGGTATTTATGTAGTGAATTATTGTACGTATATCGCAGTGAAATAGCTTCCCTCACCTGATTTGTTCTCATAAGTGTTACATGACCAATCACTACCTACAGCACGACTTCCTGACATCAATATAACCCGCCATATCCCGCCCCGCATCGCTCCACCAGCCCCGCCTCGCTACGCCGTTGCTTCCCACTCGCACTCCGCCAGGCTCTGCTATAAAATGCAGCTCGCCCCTGGCCAGTTCCCCGCGGTAATAAATGTGGCCTAATGGTGTGTTTCCCCGAGGCTGTGAAGCTATTTAGTCACTATCAGGCAGCTCCCCGCGGCCTTATTAAACCAGCGATTAAATCCTTAAATGTTATCAGAAGTTCACTTTCATCTTACAAATCAATCCTTTGGACCCGCCCTCCTCGCTCCTCCACACCGGCGCCGCCCAATTACCATCCGGCAGGTTAAGACGCTTTTACCTGTGTTACCTTTGCCAGTATTTACTCACCGCGCCGCCCTGGATTGCTCGGCTCATACCCATTAATATGTTATAAAGGTACGTGCTCAAACACACACACACACACACACACACACACACACACACACACACACACACACACACACACACACACACACACACACACACACACACACACACACACAGAGAGAGAGAGAGAGAGAGAGAGAGAGAGAGAGAGAGAGAGAGAGAGAGAGAGAGAGAGAGAGAGAGAGAGAGAGAGAGAGAGAGAGAGAGAGAGAGAGAGAGAGAGAGAGAGAGAGAGAGAGAGAGAGAGAGAGAGAGAGAGAGAGAGAGAGAGAGAGGATATTAAAACACATATATTCTGGACTTAGTAAGCTACAAAGTAATGTAGAAATCAGATTGCAAGGTTTTACACACACACACACACACACACACACACACACACACACACACACACACACACACACACACACACACACACACCTGTGCCTGACCGTTATCTTTTGACGTATCTAAATATCCACAAAGTTATCTCATTAACTTTCTCGTCTATCATTTTATAATCATCTACCAAATCTATCCATCTATCTATCTATTAACTCACCAGCCTATCTATCTATTAATTTATCAGCTTATCTATCTATTTATCTATCTATTTATGAGTGTCTATATTAATATTTCAACCTCTCTACCTATCTATGTATCTAAACACCTGCACATGAACATTTATTGACCAATTAAAACACTTTGCATCCTAAACTCCGCGTGTTAAGTTTCAACCAAGGCTGAGCTTCGCCTCGGGCTGAAGTATATATGGACATACATTCACTTCAGCGGCTGGCGAGGCAGAAGAGAGCAAGACCACAGCACAGGGATAACAGCGGCAAGTCTGCAGCATTCCTGCATGAAGGTGACTGACTGGCTGACTGAATAACTGACTGACTAACTAAAAGATGAGAATGCTGGCCAGTGTGTGTGTGTGTGTGTGTGTGTGTGTGTGTGTGTGTGTGTGTGTGTGTGTGTGTGTGTGTGTGTGTGTGTGTGTGTGTGTGTGTGTGTGTGTGTGTGTGTGTGTGTGTGTGTGTGTGTGTGTGTGTGTGTGTGTGTGTTGCTAGGGTATCAAGGAAAATTATTTTATGGAAACTGTAGTAAGTGTTGAAGGACGCGTAGGACGGCGAAGAAGAAGAAGAAGAAGAAGAAGAAGAAGAAGAAGAAGAAGAAGAAGAAGAAGAAGAAGAAGAAGAAGAAACAAACAAACAAACAAACAAACAAACAAACAAACAAACAAAGAAGAAAAAGAAGAAGAAGAAGAAGAAAAAAAAGAAGAAGAAGAAGAAGAAGAAGAAGAAGAAAGAAAGAAACAAAGAAAGAAAGAAAGAAGAAAAAGAAGAAGAAGAAGAAGAAGAAAACAACAACAACAATAACAACAACAAAAACAACAAAAACAACAACACAGTAAAAATGAGACATAAAAATAGCAACACAATTATAACATTACAACACAACACAACACAACACAACACACACCACATAACCAACTCACACAGAAAAAAAAAAAAAAAAAAAAAAAGGATACATGAAAACAAAATATAAGACACATAAAGCAGATAACTGAGAAGGAAACACAATAACCTTCACCACCACCACCACCACCACCACCACCACCACCACCACCAACGCCACCGCCGCGCACACAGATAAACGAAGGACACACCCCGAGTCGAGAGGCGCAAGGTGAGAGCAGATAACGCTTTAATTATCACCTTATCGACCCCAGGTGTGAAGCGCTCGTTAATTACCCCCAATAATAACGCAATTAAGTCCTTCTCCTCCCACCATCACCTTCCCTCTCTCTCTCTCTCTCTCTCTCTCTCTCTCTCTCTCTCTCCTGCCGACTCTTAATTCCTTGGATATTTTGACGTCGGTGGCAATTTGTGGTGAGATGAAGAGATTGCTTTGAGGTAATGACGCTTTGCTTAACGTGGAGATAAGAAGCACGCCATTTGTGTTTAGTTTTTGTTGTGTGTGTGTGTGTGTGTGTGTGTGTGTGTGTGTGTGTGTGTGTGTGTGTGTGTGTGTGTGTGTGTGTGTGTGTGTGTGTGTGTGTGTGTGTGTGTAAGTTTTTTTTTTCTTTGTTATTTTTTTACATATATACATTATACACTTGATTATAACATATGATAGTGCAATTGCCTCTCTCTCTCTCTCTCTCTCTCTCTCTCTCTCTCTCTCTCTCTCTCTCTCTCTCTCTCTCTCTCTCTCTCTCTCTCACACACACACACACACACACACACACACACACACACACACACACACACACACACACACACACACACACACACACACACACACACACACACACACACACACACACACACACACACACACACAATGACCTCGCCTTTGGTCTCTTTGTCTTGGTTCATTGTCTCTTGCTCTTCATTTTGATTTCCTTTCGAACCTTTTCCTTTTGCTATTTTCCTCGTATTGAAGAAGAAGAAGAAGAAGAAGAAGAAGAAGAAGAAGAAGAAGAAGAAGAAGAAGAAGAAGAAGAAGAAGAAGAAAAAAAAAATGGGAAACATCTCCAAAATGAACCTTGATTTTTTCCACGTCTTTCCTTCTCCTAAGTTTCAGTGTCGTCAAGAAATTCTCTCTTACATCAGTGTCTCCTTCCCTATGCATTTGTTCATATATTTCTCCCCAGCGTTTCATTCCCACGTAATGACTGTGGTCGGTAGTAACATTTGTTTGCTCGGCTCAGACGCGGCGCAATGCATTATGGGGGAGAGAATGAGAGAGAGAGAGAGAGAGAGAGAGAGAGAGAGAGAGAGAGAGAGAGAGAGAGAGAGAGAGAGAGAGAGAGAGAGAGAGAGAGAGAGAGAGAGAGAGAGAGAGAGAGAGAGAGAGAGAGAGAGAGAGAGAGAGAGAGAGAGACTTGACGAGTTCTATTTTTAATTCTTATTTTATCTATCTTCATTTTTTAGCGCAATGATCCAGGAGCCATGTTTGTGGTAATCCTATCTATAACAACAACCATATAACAGGTTGAACATTAATAAACAAAAGTAAGGGAGAGAAACACTTTAGACATCTTTCAAACTCTCAATCATTCATACCTTTCTCTGGTAAACTCTGGAACTCCCTGCCTGCTTCTGTATTTCCATCAACTTGACTTCTTTTAAGAGGGAGGTTTCAAGACATTTGTTCCTGACTTTTGGCTAACTCTCAATCTTTTTTGGGGAACTGGCGACCAAGTGGGCTTTTTCTTTTTATATTTTGTTGCTTTTGGCCAGCTTGCCCTATTCCATAAAAAAAATAACAACATAACCTCATAACTACCATATACAAACAATAAAAATAACTAAATAATAATGATGATAATAATAATAATAGTAATCGACGTATTTAAGCAACGCAACCTCACCTATCATCAGTATTACCACTAAACGAAACTCACTATCAACTCGCTGCTTTATTAATGAGACACACTCGTACAAGTCACACTAACACAGGTGCCGCAGCCTGGCGCCCCTCGAGGCAAAGGTCGCGACGGCGCTTATCCGGAGATGGGAGAGAAGAGGGAGGGTGGGATTGCTTTAAACTTCAATATTACAGTCAGCTTAGTAAGGGCCATCATGTCTTGCGCTTTTCGTTTCTCCTTTGTGTTCATCTCATAATGTGAATGTTGCTAACGTCCATATATCGAAATACTTCCGGCAGCAACTTTACTGCATTCAAATGGCTGTACTTGAAATTATATTGAGTTTTAAGTGTGCTTTTTTATAGTTTAAGTAGCAGATAATTAGGATTTTTACATTATTAATAGGAGAAATACTCTTAAAAACCTGGCTAATCATCTCTGTGGCCTTTGAAAATAGTCGTGGTGAGAGAAGGAGGGTTTCTAAACATAGGCCTAAGTGTCAGGGTGATGTGAGGGAGGAAATACATAAACAGTGGTAGTGTTAATACATCTTCTATAGCCTGACGCATTTTACGAAAGTGATGCTAAAAGACACGAAAGAGAATAAAACCAACAGCACATTTTCTTTTTTGTTTCTTTTTGCTCTACTATTATTTTTACTTTTTGTTACAACGTCTCCATAATATAGAAAAAAAAAAAAAGCGTTCATCAATACTGAAAAAAATACAAGAAAAATTCCCTTGTATTTATAAGGGAGTTGTTTACGGATTAGAGGGAAAAGCAAAGAAGGCTGTTGGTTCTTTCATTCTTGCACCGACGTAATGGTAAGAAACCTTGTATTTTATTGCCACGCGCTGGACCTTCTCTGATTCTTTGCTTTTTGGGTGTTAGAGGCGCTACAGTTTAATGTTGATGGGAGAAAAAATATTACAGAGAGAGAGAGAGAGAGAGAGAGAGAGAGAGAGAGAGAGAGAGAGAGAGAGAGAGAGAGAGAGACTGTATGTTTGGTGTGCATTTTAAGTATTGTGTGTGCAAATAGCTCCACATTACACAGTTCCCACCTCCCTTCATGCCTTCGTTCTCATCTGCACAGGCAAACGAGGCGCACAGCAGGCAGGCACCCGGTCACAGAGGCGCCTCCAAACAATAACACCAGTGAAAGCCTATCTGTGGCGGCGGAAGGGAAGGCGCTTTACAAGACACCCGATATAGTAGAAGCGACGTTCCATCGACAACCTTGACAACAAAACCGTGAAAGACAAAGTGAAGGAACAAACAAAACTGAAGCAAAACCATTCTTCTCTCCCCCTTCCCATAAAACTATACGGTATTTTCGCCTCTCTCTCTTTTGTTTTTCTCTTTGATATTCGAGGCCAAGCGAGGGCCGTGGAATCAGGCTTAAAGGAGGAAAGGAGGACTGGCTTCGGTCCTTTAAAAATGTTGATCTTTCTAACGCACAGGAAAAAAATCTCATAAAAATGATATGTCACGAGCTAGTGTTTCCCAGTCATCATAAATGCAAATATGAGAGAGAGGGAGGAAAGAGGCGGGGGTGCGGAGAGGAAGGAGGAAGGGAGGGAGGAAGAGTGGGAGGGAAGGGAAGTGTGAAGACAGGAAAAGAGGGGAGGACAATGAGTGGAAGGGGCGTTGAAAGCGTGGAAGCGAGGAGCAGAAACAGGAGCGGGAGGTGTATGTTTCCAGAGATGAAAAGAGGAAAGAGAACGAATGAGGGAAAGCAGCGCGGGGAAATGCAGCAGGCGGGAGGAGAGAAAGAAGGCACTTGGAGGGAAACACTGCACGCGTACGTAAAAGTGGTAGATCTCATAAAACAGAAAACAGGAAAGAACTGAAGCTTAAATACGAGAGCGATAAAGGAAGGTTTTCTATACCACACTAAGGTGAGGAGAGATCTAGAGGAATGGAACTAAACTATGCGAGTCTCAAGCACAACCCAAGAGTGAATTATATAGCGCTGAGGCTCATACTGTATAGCTTCACACATGTAAGGTGAATCATGAGGAGACTGGACGGAGAAGACGGAACCGGATAGGGAAAAGTAAACGTTGCCAAGAAAGACCTGAGGAGGCAATCAGTTAAAAGATAATGCAAAAATAGATGACAGCATCATCGTCATCATCAAAGTGGTGAGAAGCAAACACATTACTACAATAGCAACAATGGCAACAACAACAACAACAACAACAATAACCACAAAGAAAAAAAAAGGACGATGAGGAAAAGAAGAAGAAGAAGAAGAAGAAGAAGAAGAAGAAGAAGAAGAAGAAGAAGAAGAAGAAGAAGAAGAAGAAGAAGAAGAAGAAGAAGAAGAAGAAGAAGAAGAAGAAGAAGAAGAAGAAGACGATAATAATAACAACAACAACAACAACAAAATGACAAGCACATGAACGAGGAACCCATAACTAAAATTCAAACACTTTTTTATACATACACACTCGTAGCAAAAGAAAAAATACGTTTAGAGGAATTCATCAGGGTCATTAATAAGCTTTCTGAGACTCGCTTTGCTTGCCCTACATCACCATTGGGGGAGAGGGAGAGGGCATCGGCATCACCTTACACACTGCCTCACCTTACGAAGGCACACCCCGCCTCCCACTCTCTCTACAGTACATAGAAAAACGGAGACGGGAAATCAGTGACGTGCGTTATTATATACTTACTACCTCTGGTGATGTTATATAACTTTCTCTTTATTGAATTGTAAAAACGAAAATACTATAAATGAGTTATGTGAAGGTGACACAAGGCAGATGGAGGATACTGTTTCGCGTAAGGAGTGTGGGAGGTGGTGAATTAAGTTACGGAGCACTGAAGGCTACATGGCGGTGGTTCCCTCCAGTAAAGATATGGTTCGTATATGCCTACATGAATAAATTAGAAAAAGACTTGATGCTTTGATTAAGATGATAAACGGTAAGGAAGAAAATAAAAAAAAGTAGTTAATAGTTGACGTTGTGTGATGAAAAGTAACTCCATAGATAAACTACTACAAAATCATGAAGTCCTTCCCTTTCCTCCTCCTCCTCCTCCTCCTCCTCCTCCTTCTCAACCGTTCACTCCACCATGCTCCGTCTCTTCACATCCCTCTCTTCCACTAACTCCACCCACACTCCTCCTGTCCTCCTCCTTCTTTCTCTCCTTGAAAAATCACACAGTCGCCTCGGGCCGTCCTCACCTCCTTCCCAGCCCCTCCCCCTGCCAAGGCCGCCGTCTCCTCACTTGTTTTGTGTTCTTGTTGTGTTCTGAGTCGAGATCTCACAACGACACAGGGAGAACAATTTGGG
>NC_059294.1:22244471-22254471 GCF_017591435.1 Portunus trituberculatus
TCTTACTCTTTCCCTTTCTTTCTGTTTCTCTTTTCCTCTATTCTTCAATATTGACCTCTCCTCTTTCTTCTCATTTCTTTTGCTCTCCCTTTCATTGCCTCAGTTGTTTCCTCTCCCCTTTCCCTCTCATTCCCTTTCTCTCCCTCTCAATACTTCAGACCATTCCTCTCCCTCTTCCTTTGCATTCCCTTCCCTCCACTTCACTCTCATTCCATATCCCTCTACCTCCACACGCCCAGCTTCCAGTTACCCCCTCTCCTGCCTGTTTCTCTCCCTCATCACCAGAAAGCAAAACTCCCCCTTTGTATAAAACTCTGCGAAATAATCACGCCCCGCCAAGCTTCGAGGCGGCGCTGGCAGTTGACAGTCGCATCTGCAAGTAATTAGCACAACTACTATTTAATTAAAGATCAATTAAGAAGGCGCACAGATTAATTAGTTGACTGTTAACTACAAATGACAATATTCCACACGGCAGCGGCAACGAGCGAGGGAAGCATGTGTCTGTGTGTGTGTGTGTGTGTGTGTGTGTGTGTGTGTGTGTGTGTGTGTGTGTGTGTGTGTGTGTGTGTGTGTGTGTGAGAGAGAGAGAGAGAGAGAGAGAGAGAGAGAGAGAGAGAGAGAGAGAGAGAGAGAGAGAGAGAGAGAGAGAGAGAGAGAGAGAGAGAGAGAGAGAGAGAGAGAGAGAGAGAGAGAGAGAGAGAGAGAGAGAGAGAGAGAGAGAGAGAGAGAGAGAGAGAGAAAATAAAGACAAAACAAACAAAACGTTCACAAAGAGACAGACAAGCAAACAGAAAGACAAACACACAGATAAACAGACCACATATATACAGAGAGAGAGAGAGAGAGAGAGAGAGAGAGAGAGAGAGAGAGAGAGAGAGAGAGAGAGAGAGAGAGAGAGAGAGAGAGAGAGAGAGAGAGAGAGAGAGAGAGAGAGAGAGAGAGAGAGAGAGAGAGAGAGAGAGAGAGAGAGAGACGCATTATAGAATCTTAATTATATATTCATGATCTCTTTAATCACACATTATCATCCCGTCAGCAAGTGTCTCGTAAATGTATCAGCACAAATTGAGTTTCTTGCCCGCCATCTTCCATTCATCACGTCAAGGATAACCCCACCACCTGCCCCGCCGCCCCTCCACAGGTGACACCTCTACTTCATTAACCTGCCGGAAATTAATACATCCAATCATCTCGTAAATACTCGACGGATGACATTAATATAAAACTAAATCTGTGTGTATGTACGTGTGTGTGTGTGTGTGTATATATATATATGTATGTGTGTGTGTTAAATGTTATGTTGTTTGTATCTCTCCTCCTCCTCCTCCTCCTCCTGCTAATCTCATCTCACACTAAAGTATATACAATCTTTCATACATACATACAAACACACTGTCTCTACCTCCTCATGTTCTTTCTATCAAACTTTCCTTTTATAACGATTCATTCACTTTACACACTTCGTCCCTCCTTCCTCCGACCTTTCTCTCCTTTCCCTTCCCTTCCCTTTCTATGTGCCTCTTTTTTTCCGTCCCTCCTTCCTTTCTTTCCTCTCTCTCTCCCTCCCTCCCTCCCTACAAATTCTATTAAAAACCCTTATCGTCTTTTTCACCTGCCGCAAGAAAAACCCTCCAATTCTTTAGTCAAACCTTGCAAAATTAGATTGGAAAGCAAGACTCATTTTAAGGGAGCGAGTGATTTGTCGAGAGAGAGAGAGAGAGAGAGAGAGAGAGAGAGAGAGAGAGAGAGAGAGAGAGAGAGAGAGAGAGAGAGAGAGAGAGAGAGAGAGAGAGAGAGAGAGAGAGAGAGAGTAAACACAACCCATTGTAACTTGAACTCATTAGAAACATCACGAACAAACCAAAGCTTCTCATACGGAAAAGAAGACGAGGGGAAGCGAAGGAGAGGGAAAGAGGGAGAGATGGAGGGATAGGAGACAGGAGGAGAGAGAGAGGGAGGGGCAGGAGGAAGGAATGAGGGAGAGAGGGAGGAAGAAAGGAAGGAAGGGAGTGGGAGAGATGAGTAAAGGGATAAGGAACAAGGGAAAAGGGAAAATGCAGGGCTGTTTTAGGGAAGGAGGGGAAGAAAAATCAAATAAGGAGAACACTTAAACTGCAAAGACGATGACAGTGACGAGTGTGATGAATGTAAAGTGTGGGCGAAAAAAAAAAAAAAAAAAGGAATATCTAAACGAAGGGAAAAAATTTGCATACCATCGTTGAAAAGCCTTACTGTAAAATAATAAAACTTTATCAAACGTGAATAAAAAGTAAACAATAATAGAATATGCGGTAGAATTGAAGTTGCATATCATGGTTTAATAAAAAAAAAAATGCATTGTATACCTGAAGAAAAAAAAGGAAAATGGTACTCTATATCTTGCAACATCGAAAGCAAAGTCTCGTAGGAAGGACACTTACTAACCTAACATCAAAGCAATCCAACGAAACTGATCTGCGAACCTTAAGACTTAAAAGAGAGAGAGAGAGAGAGAGAGAGAGAGAGAGAGAGAGAGAGAGAGAGAGAGAGAGAGAGAGAGAGAGAGAATAGAGAGGAAGGAGGTAATGGCATCACGATTCAATAATCACATTGTTCGCTGATCAATCCGTTTAGAGGTGTGATTGGGAGGCACCTCTAACTACCTAACGACTCGCCTTAACTACTCCACGGTACACACGTCTTGCTCTCTCTCTCTCTCTCTCTCTCTCTCTCTCTCTCTCTCTCTCTCTCTCTCAACACAGGCACCATGTTTCCTTCACAATACACAATCCTCCTTCCCCTCACAACACACCACCCTCCTTCCCCTCACAACACACCACCCTCCTTCTCCTCACAACACATCACCCTCCTTCCCCCACAACACATCATTCTCCTTCCCCTCACAACACACCATCCTCTTTCCCCTCACAGCACACCACCTTCCTTCCCCTCGCAACACACCACCTTCCTTCCCCTCACAATTTAAATCCCCCCTTCCCCTCACAACACACCATTCTCCTTCCCCTCACAACACACCACCCTCCTTCCCCTCACAACACACCACCCTCCTTCCCCTCACAACACGCCCGTCCTCGCACCACGCCCACTTTCCCCTCAGCGGCGGGCAGCGTGACCGGAGCGGCTGCCTCTGACAGGTTAGGTTACATGGCCTGGCTGGGGCGATGGCCGACACGAGGGGCGCAACCCGCACCCGCCGCCGCCCAAGGGAACCACCTTCCCCTCGACTCCCCTCTGGAGCTGTGCCACTCCTCCGGAAGCCGTGGACGCGCGAGGGAGCTTTTACTCAGCTCTCCTCCATGAGATCAAAGCCTCAGCGAAGTAATTGAGAGGCGATCAGACACCCTGCGACTGGCGACCGGCTGTGTTGCATCGGGAACCAATTACATATTCCCTCTCCTCCTGTGTGTGTGTGTGTGTGTGTGTGTGTGTGTGTGTGTGTGTGTGTGTGTGTGTGTGTGTGTGTGTGTGTGTGTGTGTGTGTGTGTGTGTGTGTGTGTGTAATATATATACGTATATATGTATATATATATATATATATATATATATATATATATATATATATATATATATATATATATATATATATATATATATATATCAGATCAAACAGATCAAAGAGGCTTAAAATTTCATGATTGCATACACTAGCACAAGCACTCCCACACATTCACACCAGCATGCACACACACGTACGCACGCACGCATGCACGCATGCACGCACGCACGCACGCACGCACGCACACATGAACACACACACACACACACACACACACACACACACACACACACACACACACACACACACACACACACACACACACATACACACGAC
Source organism: Portunus trituberculatus (assembly GCF_017591435.1). Taxonomy (NCBI): domain Eukaryota; kingdom Metazoa; phylum Arthropoda; class Malacostraca; order Decapoda; family Portunidae; genus Portunus; species Portunus trituberculatus. The sequence continues at coordinate 22,248,307 of NC_059294.1, forward strand.
CCCCAAAGGCCACGACCGCGTATCAATCACTGCTCGGGCGGGTTAAGCCTTTTATCCCGCGCGGCCTGGGCTTTGGAGTCAGGCCTGGACCGGCGCCTGATGGGTGTCCCGCCGGTTCTCATTCATGATCTAGCCAGGATCAAGCCCCGTTTATTTCACCTTACCATAAATTTCTTCTCGTGAGCGACTCAAACCACCTATTCGCGCCAGCCCCGTGACCCCGTGGAGCAGAGGGCACAGCCTGGCCTGCATGAAGCAGCGACTGGTCTTGGAGGCACTGTTCTCAGGGGCATAGTAAGCGGTGTCACTCCGGTAAAAGGTGTTGGATCCCACTGACTCGATTCCCGGGTCGTTTTGGGAGTGGGATCGGGTGCATGTGATTGAGTCGCGGTTTTAATATCACGACCGGCAGGAATCCACGCCGAGGCGTAATGGAGGAGGCGGTGGGAGCGATATATCCCGGACCAGCGTTTCATATCTCTTCGTTCCAATTCCGGCCAGATGGTGAGGGCGTGTGTGTGTGTGTGTGTGTGTGTGTGTGTGTGTGTGTGTGTGTGTGTGTGTGTGTGTGTGTGTGTGTGTGTGTTTATCTATCTATCTATCTGTCCGTTTGTCTGCCTACCTGTCTATATCTCCACTCACACCTGTTATGATTAGCTACACAGGGTCGGCGCAGCGCGGGCAGACAGACTCACACTCAGACAGGTTCGGTGCGTTACGAGAAACTTGGCACATTCACGGCCGGAAAAACAGACTGGTATTATGGAAATGCGTGTGTGTTTCGATGTCGAATTTTTAACCTCAACGCTGAAATCCAGCATTAATTCATCGAGGTGTGGCGCTCGGCGGGGCTCGCGGCGGGGCGGCCTTTTGTTCTGAGGGAGAATATCACGCCAGCACCAGTATGGCATTAGCCTCGGCGGGCGGCGGCGGAAGACGTGGAAATAGTGTCCTGGCGGCGGAGGTGGCAGTGGCGTTGGTGGTGGTGGTACTTATGGTATAGCAGTAGTCTCCAACTGTCCTCCTCCTCCCTTCTCCCTTCCTTCCTCCTCCTCCTCCTCCTCCTCCTCCTCCTCCTCCTCCTCCTCCTCCTCCTCCTCATCGTCTTGTTTTTATTTATACTGGCTATTATTTCTTCCCTCCTACCTTTCCTTCGTCCCTCCCTTCCTTTGATCCTCTCCGTTTCCTCTTCCTGTTCCCATGCCTTTCTGGATATTTCCGCAGGTGTTTTTATCATTCATGTTATCATTGTTTTTTTTATTATTATCATTATTACCATTATCATTATTGTCATCATCATCATCATCATCATTATCCTCATTATTATTATTATTATTATTATTATTATTATTATTATTATTATTATTATTATTATCATTATTATTATTATTATTGTTTATTTATTTATTTATTATTATTATTAACATTATTATTATTATAATTATTATTATTATTATTATTATTATTATTATTATTATCATTATTATTACTATTGTAATTATTATCACTACTATTATTGTTACTACTACTATAATTATCCTCATCGTTGTCGTCGTCGTCATCACCATTATTATTCACATTACTACTACTACTACTACTGCACTACTAATACTACTACTACTGCCACTACTGCTACTACTACTACTACTGCCACTACTACTACTACTACTGCCACTACTACTACTACTACTACTACTACTACTAATAATAATAATAATAATAATAATAATAATAATAATAATAATAATAATAATAATAATAATACACAATTTATTCAACACTTTTCTACACGTAAGTAAAATATAAACAACCACATTCTTTTTACAAAAATCTAAATAACCCCATCAACTACATCTCTCTCTCTCTCTCTCTCTCTCTCTCTCTCTCTCTCTCTCTCTCTCTCTCTCTCTCTCTCTCTCTCTCAAAAACACTTAGGAATAAAGCTGGCCACTGGAAGAACATCGGTAACAGAAAAATATGAAAATCAGATACAAGCAACATATTAGGAAAACTCCGCGTAAGTTTATCCCTCTATTGAAAAAAAAGAGAAAATAACATAACATAAAAATTCCTAAATGAGCCAAAAAAATATATATACTGCATCACTACACACACACACACACACACACACAAACCACTATCCCTTCACACACACATACAACACCATATCACCACTACCAAACAGAAAACACACTTATCACACACACCAACTAACCTAACCTAACCATGCAGTACTTGAACCCAAACAAGCACACAGCGATCCCAGTGTACGCAGTTTAGCAGAATGTAATGAGGCTGAGCAGAACTTAATGGCGCCGAGCAGAAATCAGCAGCGTGCAAGTGACACCCTCGCACACCCTGGACTCGCAAGGCTAATGGAGAGATCACAGGAACTCAGCGGGCGTTCACGAGAGAGAGAGAGAGAGAGAGAGAGAGAGAGAGAGAGAGAGAGAGAGAGAGAGAGAGAGAGAGAGAGAGAGAGAGAGAGAGAGAGAGAGAGAGAGAGAGAGAGAGAGAGAGAGAGAGAGAGAGAGAGAGAGAGAGAGAGAGAGAGAGAGAGAGAGAGAGAGAGAGAGAGAGAGAGAGAGAGAGAGAGAGAGAGAGAGAGAGAGAGAGAGAGAGAGAGAGAGAGAGAGAGAGAGAGAGAGAGAGAGAGAGAGAGAGAGAGAGAGAGAGAGAGAGAGAGAGAGAGAGAGAGAGAGAGAGAGAGAGAGAGAGAGAGAGAGAGAGAGAGAGAGAGAGAGAGAGAGAGAGAGAGAGAGAGAGAGAGAGAGAGAGAGAGAGAGAGAGAGAGAGAGAGAGAGAGAGAGAGAGAGAGAGAGAGAGAGAGTTATATGGTAATGTATTTTTGTGGCAATTGTTAGATAAGTACATAGATAGATAGATAGATAGATAGATAGATAGATAGATAGATATAGATAGATAGATAGATAGATAGACAGAAAGACACATAGATAGATAGATTGATAGATAGATAAACAGACAAACAGACAAAGAGATATAAATAGATTGATGGATGGATAGATAGATACATACATACATACATTGATACATATATATACATACATGCAGACAAAGATAGAAGGAGACATAGAGAAATGGAGGGTTAAATGCAAACATATATACATAAATGGATACAAAAAGATAGATAGACAAAAAAGTAGATATATAAATAGATCGATAGATAAATAAACAGTTACAGATATAGAGACAGACAAATAGACAGACAGATAGATAGAGATAGATAGATAAATAGACAGTTGAATAGATATAGAGACAGACAGACAAACAGAGAGACAGACAGACAGATATGCACTTAATTACAAGACATATATAATCTTAACACATATACGGGCGAATGGACACCCACATATATGAATAGTTAAATAGGCAGATAAGGACTGAAATGGTTAGCTGGAAAAGAAAAAATAGAGAGGATAGATACTCAGATAGATAGAGTCATACACAGTGGCCAATCAGTAAATCCATTGACAGGAACCAGGACCTACTGAAAATAAACACATCTTTTTTATACCACGTGGGTTTTTCCGGGAATTTCTGGGCTAAAGGGGATATTTTTTGGGGTACCTCCTATCCCAAAGCCCACCCGCTAGGAAACCGTTGCCCCGAGTGAGGAAGCCCAACCTACACTCGGACCGTGGACAGGATTCGAACCCGTGCGCTTGGAGACCCCCCTCGGACCCCAAATTTGGCACGCATGGTTCCACTGTACCACGGCGGCCGTACAGACACTTATAGTAATGGAATGGTGATCGACGGTAAAGCAAAACAAACCAAAAAAAATATGAAAAAAGAATAAGAAATAAAGTTAATTCCCAACACGTTTACCTTCAATATGAACGCAATTAAAAAAAAAAAAAAAAAAGGCCAACGAAAGAGAAAAATTGATATGAATTACAGTAAAAGAATAGAGAAAGAGAGAATAATTTTGTGAAGAAAATGCGCAAGGATACAATACAAGCAAGCTGGAGGAGGAGGAGGAGGAGGAGGAGGAGGAGGAGGAGGAGGAGGAGGAGGAGGAGGAGGAGGAGGAGGAGGAGGAGGAGGAGGAGGAGGAGGAGAAGGAGAAGGAGAAGGAGAAGGAGAAGGAGAAGGAGAAGGAGAGGTGGAGGAGGTGGAGGCGGAGGAGGAGGAGGAGGAGGAGGAGGAGGAGGAGGAGGAGGAGGAGGAGGAGGAGGAGGAGGAGGAGGAACCCTGGAGGGATAACAGCTTTGGAAGGTGTGGGATGTGTATATTGGAACACCAGGTCGATAATCCCTGCTGCTGAGAGAGAGAGAGAGAGAGAGAGAGAGAGAGAGAGAGAGAGAGAGAGAGAGAGAGAGAGAGAGAGAGAGTTTGCATAGAGAACAAAAGTAGAGAACGGATATGATACAGTGAAGTTATTGTACAGTAAGCTGCGAGAGTAGTAGTAGTAGTAGTAGTAGTAGTAGTAGTAGTAGTAGTAGTAGTAGTAGTAGTAGTAGTAGTAGCAGTAGTAATACCAGTAGTAGTAGTAGTAATATCAGAGAGAGTACTTGTAAGCGAGGAAAAGCGTTAATAACACTGTAGTGGTGTTGGTGGCGGCGGCAGCGTTGGCGGCAGGTGGTGGTGGTGGTGGTGGTGGTGGTGGTGGTGGTGCTTGGGTGTTATGAATCTTGTATCATATCATACTCGTATATCCGGGTTAAGCTGCCTCCTCGCTAGCATATATCATTTCATCCTTTGACGCCACCACTCCTCTCCAATTTACTGTACCACCTCTCTTACACTCCTCCTCCTCCTCCTCCTCCTCCTCCTCCTCCTCCTCCTCCTCCTCCTTTTCCTCCTCCTCCTCCTCCTCCCTAAGTCTTCTTCCCCCAGCATCTGCGTCGGTCTAGGAAAAGATTCGTGCATCTACAGAGCATCAACAGTTCATTTACTATATAATAACTATGGCTAATTTTTAAGCTTCTAGTAATGTTTTAGTTATGTTCGTGTCTCTCTCTCTCTCTCTCTCTCTCTCTCTCTCTCTCTCTCTCTCATTAAATATTTACACACCACAATTATCATTTTAGGTGGTCACATTACTGCCTTCCCGTGCTTTACCCACAGAAGGGCTGGGGTGTACTGTGAGTCAGGCAGGCGTGGCGGCGGCAAGGTGTCCCCGAGTCCTGGCGTCACTAATCCTACTCACAACTGCGATTGTATTACATGTCTCACACCTCGCCCCTTACTCACTCTCACACATACAGATACTGACATGCACACACACACACACACACACACACACACACACACACACACACACACACACACACACACACACACACACACACAGTAAAACCACCTATCTTACAAACATACATACAAAACGCCCCACTCAGTACGATCCTCATTTAAGGCTCCCACAAAACTGCTGCTAAACTCTCTTCAACCAACCTTAAAACGAGAAAAAAAGGAAAGAAAGAAAAAAAAAAGGCAACCGACCTATTATTGAATGTCTCACCAGAAAGCAGCCCTCGTAATGACCCCCCGAGACCCAGTTTATTCACCTGCTGACGAGATAACAGTGGGCGCCAAGCTGCACTTTCCCCCTCAATGACAGACATTAATCTTTCACCAAACACCCTCTGCCTAACCTTTCCTGGAACTGTAAACTGGAAACGTTACATCCCTCGCACTTACTCACACGTTCTCAATTAATTTAGGCGTTCTGTACCTCACCAGGCTTTCTTCCCTCTCTCTCTCTCTCTCTCTCTCTCTCTCTCTCTCTCTCTCTCTCTCTCTCTCTCTCTCTCTCTCTCTCTCTAGGTGTTGAGAGGTTGTGTATTGAGGGGTGTCGCGTCCCTCACCTCAGTGTAGTGTAATACAGGCCTGAGGCGTATATAGGTGTACAGGTAGGGTGCTTCCCTCCTTCCTTCCCTCCTGCTCAGCAAAAAAGGTCCAGTCAATTGATATGCTCCTTTCATCAACTCTATTCCCGTGCACTTCCTCCTCCTCTCCATATTTCTCATTCATTTATGGCAAGGTTTGGTCCCTCTCAATCTCACTCGTTTCCCTAATAGCTGTCATGCGATGTTGTTTCACTTTCTGATTTTACTATTATCAATGTGAATATTATTATCACCAATAGATAATAAGAATTTAACACATATACTGTATATGATTAAAGAAAACAAAGAGGAC
>NC_059294.1:22259471-22266971 GCF_017591435.1 Portunus trituberculatus
AAACAACAACTACTATTACTTCTATTTCTTGTACTACTATTAATATAATATTACTACTACTACTACTACTACTACTACTACTACTACTACTACTACTACTACTACTACTACTACTACTACTACTACTATCACTACCAACTCCACTCTTACTACTACTATCACCACCACTACCACTACTACTACTACTACTACTACTACTACTACTACTACTGCTACTACTTCTACTTCTGATAACACTCGAGGAACAAAACCAGCATAATACACAGACAACAGACCACCACCACAATCACAACCTCAACACCTCACCACCGCAGATGATGAAACACTTCCCCTAAATCTTTGTTTCCATGTCGCCTTCAACTGTCTCCGCCTCATTCCCTCCCTCCCTCCCTCCCTCCCTCCCTCCCTTCCTCCCTCCCTCCCTCTCCTCCTTTTCCCCTACCATTCTCCTTCTATTGCTCCTCCTCATCTTTTCCTTCGTCGTTTCTTTATTTATCTCTTTTTGTCTTATTTCTTTTGTTTCAAGTTGTATTCTGTCTAATTTTGCCTTTTTCTCTCTTTATTCATTCCATTCATTTTTTTATTTTCTTGTCTTTCCTTCCTCTTTCGTTTATTTTTTTTTCTATTCCTACTCTTTTCACTTTCTTCCTGTTCCTCCACTTCCACATCTTTCTTCTTCGCTTCTTCCATTCCTTAATCATATTTTTGCTTTCGTTTTTTTTTTTTTCATCTCTCTTCTCTTCTTTTTATTTGTGTTCTTTTGCCATTTTAATACTATCCATCATTTCCGGCTTTTTTTTTCTTTATTTTCCCAACCAATCAATCAAACAAACATCCCTAATTCTTTTTTCTTATAGTTTCTGATTCTATCTTTATCTTACTTCTGTCTTTCTTCCTTTTTTTTCTTTCTTCTCATGTCTTTATCTTCTCTTTCCTCTTTCACTTGTTCCCTTTGCGATCTTTAGAATCTTCCTTTTACTTCTAGCATCACCGTTTCTTCCTCATAGACCTTCATCTTTCCTTTTCTTCCATTTCTCTCATTCATTCTCTCCATCCCCCAACTCCCTTCTCTTTTCCTTTCCTTCTTTCTTCCTTCCCCGCCAGTTCCTCTCACCTCCATCACTATTATACCTTCCTGCTTCTCTTATGTTCCCCTCACCACTTCTCCAGTACCTCCCTTCTTCTCTCCTTTTCCTCCTCCGCCCGGTGCTCTCCTACCCCCATGGAGGCGCCGCCCTGGGATCACCACAATGCACTCCTCCACCTGAGGTTAACATTTCAAGTAGCATTGCCTATCTCGAGCCAAATAGCCCGACAAAGGATTTAATCTCGTTGTAATTCAGCGTGAGAGTTGCCGTCACTGCCCTCTAGGAGATCCAATCCCCCGGGCACAAAGCGGGACGAGACTGTCACATATTGGTATAAGCGATTCTCCCCCTCCCGCCATCAACAACATGAGTGACAACACAGAACTTATGTGCCCTATTGCCTTCACTCGTTCCGACACGTGCGCCTCTTACAAACACACATCACACATACAAACACGCACAGGGGACGACACACACACTATTCGCCACGTCCTTCAGGCCCCAACACACGCCTAGCCCTTACAAATAGCAAAGGAAAAGCAAAGAAGTGTCAAGATGTCTTCCTTCTAGTCTCGTGATATCCATGTGATTCGCTTTGCTGTGCCTGGCGTTCCCCCACACGGAGCCAAAGTCAAAGCCGGCAGAGACGAACGCACAGGAGCAATCTGTCTGAGAACTCTCTTGACACTGCGAGTTTTTCCCGCGTTGAGGACTGTCATTTGTCCATCAGCCGGAGATTATGTGTGTCCGGAGAGCCGCCCGTTCCAAACACACTATACCACACCACACCAAACCATACCACACCACCACCACACGCCGCCCTCACGCCCACCATTACCAACACCACTATGGTTTGCAATCCGCCCACACCAACCTTTCTTTATGTGTGTGTGTGTGTGTGTGTGTGTGTGTGTGTGTGTGTGTGTGTGTGTGTGTGTGTGTGTGTGTGTGTGTGTGTGTGTGTGTGTGTAAATATATAGACTTTATGTTTGTATTTTCCTCTCTCTCTCTCTCTCTCTCTCTCTCTCTCTCTCTCTATATATATATATATATATATATATATATATATATATATATATATATATATATATATATATATATATATATATATATATATATATATATATATATATATCACTAACCTACGATGATACATTTATTTCTATGCTTATTTTTATCAGTTTTTATTGATTTATTTTCTTATGTTTATTTTCTGAGTTTCCTTTAAGAAAGAAAAGGTGTCCCAGAGAGAGAGAGAGAGAGAGAGAGAGAGAGAGAGAGAGAGAGAGAGAGAATAGTCATGGGGGGAGTGTGAGAGGGAGTGAATTGAGATCGTCCATAATTGCCCCACTGTGGGAACTACTTAGCATCCAGCCAGCCAATCCCGGCACTGCAAGGCCACGCCAGTGTCGCGCCATAAAGGAGATGTAATTGCCACTAATTAACACAACCTCCGCCTATTGTTGATTCGGATGGGGAGCGTGTACAGACATACTGGATGGCTGACATGCAGCCGTACATACATGAGGAGCCATTACATATATGAAAGTGTGATATGTACGTGTGTGTGTAATTCACATCGGTCGCCTGCTGGTCACCCAGCCAGTCTTCCCTATTACGGAGCGAGCTCAGAGCTCATAGACCGATCTTCGGGTAGGACTGAGACCACATCACACACAACACACACCGGGACAGCGAGGCCACAACCCCTCGAGTTACATCCCGTACCTATTTACTGCTAGGTGAACAGGGGCTACACATTAAGAGGCTTGCCCATTTGCCTCGCCGCTTCCCGGGACTCGAACCCGGCCCTCTCGATCGTGAGTCGATCGTGCTAACCACTACACTAGACGGTGTGTGTGTGTGTGTGTGTGTGTGTGTGTGTGTGTGTGTGTGTGTGTGTGTGTGTGTGTGTGTGTGTGTGTGTGTTTCACTGTTTGATCTGCTGCAGTCTCTGACGAGACAGCCAGACGTTACCCTACGGAACTAGCTCAGAGCTCATTATTTCCGATCTTCGGATAGGCCTGAGACCAAGCACACACCACACACCGGGACAACAAGATCACAACTCCTCGATTTACATCCAGTACCTACTCACTACTAGGTGAACAGGGGCTACACGTGAAAGGAGACACACCCAAATATCTCCACCCGGGGAATCGAACCCCGATCCTCTGGCTTGTGAAGCCAGCGCTCTAACCACTGAGCTACCGTGTGTGTGTGTGTGTGTGTGTGTGTGTGTGTGTGTGTGTGTGTGTGTGTGTGTGTGTGTGTGTGTGTGTGTGTGTGTGTGTGTGTGTGTGTGTGTGTGTGCTGCAGACTTCTGAGTTTTGAAAAGTACAACACCTTCGTCAAACAACTAATTGCTCTACAAAACATGCCATATATTATTTCTTTAATAAGCTATTTCATTATTTCTTGACAGTTAAATGAACAAAATGTTAAATAGTTATAAAAAAAACTAACATTTCCTCTTCAGAAAACCCACAAAAAATATGAATACCATTAGATTTATATATCAATTATTAATTTGAAACCTTTCCATCAAAGAAGACATTAAATGATAACACAAAGACACCGTGCACTGTGACATGTTACAGTTGAGTCTTTCTTTTTTCTCTTTCTATTTATCACATGCATCCTTCTTTTTACTACCTCATATCTTCTATTTCAATTTGTTCTACACCTCTAATGGTTTCCTAATGCGTTCCAGGTAACAGGGGTAGAAAGATTTAATATCTTGTTTTCTTCATGTTTTTTTTAATTAGCAATATGGAAATGTTTTCTCCTTTTATCGTTATTTATTGTCTTCCTGCCGCTCTTCCTCTTCCTGCATCCTTCTCCCTCTTCCAACCTTTCCTCCCATCTCTTTCCTCTCTCATTTTTTATCTAATTGTTTTTTTTTTTTCTTTACCTACGTGTCTGGCAGAAATATACAATAAAACTATGAATAAAAGTAAGCATTACTAATAATTTCGTATATGGATGTTATCTTTTTACGATCCCTAGTGTCATCAACTACATATTTCAACATCGCGTAGTTTCACCACCACGATATTTCACCACAACACAGACCATACCACAGCCTCACCTCAACCAGAAACACGTCACAGTACCTCAACATTATGACTTTATTCTCAAACACTTCTGCTCGCATCTTCACTAACTACAAAAGAGTATTTTTATGCATCTAGTGACAGACTGACAAGATTTTTACATTATTAAAAGGAGGAACAATCTTGAGAACCTTGTTATTTATATCTGAGACCATGGAAAATAGCCGTGGTAAGAGCTAAACCGTCACGTGCTCATCATAACGTTTCATTAATTATCCGTCAGTTCATCCCCCCTGTCCATCATTGGTTTCCGTAACTTTATACCTCACACGTACACCTGACACAAATGCATACGTAACTAATTACTAAAAAAAACATAACTCATCTAAGAGTGTTTCGGATATTAACAGACACACGCTCATAAAAACATACTAGACACTGCAGGAAACCTCTTGCATGAGACACACCTATCTTTGTCAACTTATTATCCTTAACTCCTTGTGACTCACTACCAACAGCTTCATTATCGACTGTTTCGAGTTTCTTCCGAAGATTGACCACAAACCGATAATCTGTTTCATTGTAGATCTTTTTTTTTCATCAAGGTTGAGTCCATTACTTTAACATCATCCAATTTTTACATCATCTTTGTTACTTAAATACCTAAACACACACACACACACACACACACACACACACACACACACACACACACACACACACACACACACACACACACACACACACACACACACACACACACACGTTACTGTTGTGGTACCGTCAAGAGTGGTTGCACGATTTAATAGTTTCGCATTACTCATGTGACCTCGTTCTTATTCCCCGTGTGGCTCATTCATGCCGCCCCATTCTTCATCCTCCACGCTGCCTCCACTCTTCCTTTACAATTGTCTGCCTGTTTTATGGCGATATTTGTTACGTCAGCATTGTGTCGTTACGAACAGTTACACGGCAATAAATAAACAGATATTATAATGACAACGCTTGATGTTACACGATAGCTATATTATCAGTTGTCTTTTAGTAGTAGTAGTAGTAGTAGTAGTAGTAGTAGTAGTAGTAGTAGTAGTAGTAGTAGTAGTAGTAGTAGTAGTAGTAGTAGTAGTAGTAGTAGTAGTAGTAGTAGTAGTTGCAGAAGTATAGTAGTAATAGTTATCGTTGGTTTTACTTTATTATTGTTGTTCTTATTTTTCTATTACTAGCACTATCATGGTCATTACTTTTGAATATGGTATACATGCTGATACCTCTGACAATCATTATTATTTCCAGCGCAAGAGGAAGCGCATAAGTGGTGCCATCAAGTGGAACAGAGGAAAAGAAAAAAGAGAAATGACCTGTGTTAAAATATAAGCGCGAATACATACACTTCATACAAGAATACAGACTTTAACTAGTTTGGGTTCAGGGAATTACCCATAAGACAATCACGGAAGGGGGGGAGGAGGAGGAGGAGGAGGAGGAGGAGGAGGAGGAGGAGGAGGAGGAGGAGGAGGAGGAGGAGGAGGAGGAAAAGAAGTGAATAAGTAACAATATACGAATAAGAGAGAGAGAGAGAGAGAGAGAGAGAGAGAGAGAGAGACGCACACACACAAACAGGAGGAAAGAACACAGATGACGTGAGACACAGAGAGAGAAGAGAGAGAGAGAGAGTGAGAGAGAGAGAGAGAGAGAGAGAGAGAGAGAGAGAGAGAGAGAGAGAGAGAGAGAGAGAGAGAGAGAGAGAGAGAGAGACGAGAGACGAGAGAGAGACACAGGAACAATGAGTGAGAAAAGTGAAGCACCAACCGGGAGTCACAGGTGGACTTGAAGGTCAATATTTGAAGACACCTCAGACCCATCCACCTACCACCCACTCCCCCAACCACCCACCCACCACCATCCACCCACCATCCCTCAAACCTACCAAGTATCCCTCTCATCCTCCCTCGCTTACCCAACCCACTCCCTTCCCTCCTCCTCCTCCGATCAGCTGGCACACGAAAAACAAACTCGGTCCTTCATCTGAGCTTGGCAGGAGAGTAGGGAGGAGGGGGCGGGAGTGGAGGTGAAGAGGTCACGTGGTGGGGGGCAGAGAGAGAGAGAGAGAGAGAGAGAGAGAGAGAGAGAGAGAGAGAGAGAGAGAGAGAGAGAGAGAGAGAGAGAGAGAGGGTTGGGGGGGAAGGGTGAACGGCGGCAGGGGATTGGGGTGGACAGGGAAAGACAGACGAAGTGGGCGAGGGAGAGGGAGGGATAGAGGGAAGTGGGAGGGAGGTGGAGGTGTGGGTGCGATGAAAACAGAGGAATTGGTGAGAAAAAAAAAAAAAAAGGGAGGTGGGGAATTTCGACGGGGAAAAGACGTCCTCCATTTCTTTTTTCTTTCAAATTGACATCTTAAGTCTTTTTTTTTTAACCAGGAATATTTCATGTTTAGTTTTTTTCAGCTCTCTCTCTCTCTCTCTCTCTCTCTCTCTCTCTCTCTCTCTCTCTGACGCAAGAACACACCCACACACACACACACACACACACACGCGTTACTCTCCCGGCGGTAAAATAAAATAGAGCAACGAGCGCATTTAGCAGTGTGGCATTTAAGGCTATAAGTAATACCATCAGTAAAACCCTTCATAGTCGCGTGCCTGGCCGGGCTTAGGGCTCCTGATGGGGGTGAGGGATGGTGCATGTTTACGTCCGGTGGATCATAGGCTTTTAAAAGGTCGTGTTGGCCTGGGTTGGGCACGGGCAGGTGTGTGGCAGGTGTGGAAATGGTCGTTGTGGTGTTGCTATGTTTTATAGTTATGTATATACGCCGGTCACTACAGCTCTCTCTCTCTCTCTCTCTCTCTCTCTCTCTCTCTCTCTCTCTCTCTCTCTCTCTCTCTCTCTCTCTCTCTCCTTGACACGTAACTGAAATTAAGTAATCGAGGTAATGGTTTATGGTGTGTGGGTGGGTGGGTGGGTAATCTGTGTGTGTGTGGGGAGAGGAGATTGGGAGGGGGGGTGTCATCACTTCTTTCCTTTTTCTTCTTAAATGTCAACTTTCCCTGTTAATAACCGTAACACTTCTCCACGATACCTTATTAAGGATACAAAACCGAGCTTTATGCATTATATGACAAGTTTATGAAGGTTATTGCTATCTATGCATGAACATAGAAGACAAAAATATACACACAAAAGTGAAGTAACGACGTAAAATGCATCAACTTTTGCCCAATCCTCGGAATCTATGCCTCTCTTCCATCACTTACCAGGTACGAGTCTTCTGAGTGACCGGCGGGAGTAACAGTGAAGCATATCCACCTTTGTAACCTAAAGCGTGGAACTGTACGTAAAATCATAGAGAAATCATTACA